>NC_066362.1:143615256-143915256 GCF_013377495.2 Cygnus atratus | reverse complement strand
AAAAAGTTTAGAAGAGCAAAAATGCAAAAGCCAGCTACTCTGCCCCTACCACCAGCTATACGCTGGCAGCTGGACTCTTAAGTACCTTTAGTCTAACTCCATATGGACACTTTTGAAGAAAGATGTAATTAAGTCACACACTAAGACAAGCTGGGATGTACTGGCAGCAAAACTTTTGAGCACATCCTCTCCCTCCCCAAAACCTGAACAAAGGCATTCTGATGGTGAATTTCTCATTGGGCAAGCATATACATGTAAATTATGTTTGCCCTGCCCCATCTCACCTCCCCCAAACCCAAACAAAACCAAAAAAAAAAGCAATAAATACAAACAACTAGAAAACACCCTAGGTCTAGTCTTCCAGTAGCAACTAGATTACTGCTGTCATCAGAGCCCCTACTAGGAAATTCGACAGCAGTCACAGATCCTTAGTCCAAAGGGCAATGTACGATATGGAAAGAATTTAATAGCAGGTAGCACAAAGACCCAGTCTAGGTCACAAAAGAATCAACTTAAAAAAAACACTGCTGAAGCAAATCACGTCAAATGAAGAATCCCCTCTGCAGTACATCATATACATACACATTTTGCAACGGAAAGCATACATATTACACTTTTTCCACAAACATGTTTTCTTTTATGCATTTAAGAAGTGCCCAGAACTGAATGATTTTAAAAGTCCTTTTGCAATGGATTACAGCAGGACATCGGAGGTCAGCTGAGTACTTACCTTGTAACATCCAAAAGCTTTTTCTGTGTTGTCCTCAGCTTCATAAATTTGTCCAAGAAATCTGTGTGCTTTCGGATCTCTCTCTTGCACACTGAGGTATGTACATATGTACCTATGGAACAGGAAAAAAAAAAGGATCAATATTCCCAATATTCCTCAATAATATGAGTCTCTCTGTCCTCCCCCCCAGCCTCCATGGAACTGAAGCAGGAATTTAACATGTGATACAGGAAACGCAGTCATGGTTGGTTCTAGATACCTGGTCTGGACCTTACAGTACAGAACAACATTATTTTTACATGTACAGATGCTACTTATTTGCCAGCAAGTATTGGTGTTTATTAAAAAAAAGAAACTCTAACTGTAATAACTTCACAGAAACTGTAATAACTTCATAACACAATGGAATAAAAGCCATTTCAAACGGTAAGTTTTTCAATATCACATAACTAATTATCTAAGTTGCTGTTTTATAAAGATTTAAACAGCATCTGATACCCACGTCTACTGCTACCTTAAAGCAGCATGACAGCGATCTTGATTTCTCCAGTCTACTTCACATTCATTTAGCTTTTCTATTATACTTTAGAGAACAGAATAACAGCATACATCAACGTGTGTTACCTTTTAGCAAGTTCATACTCTTTTACTTCAAAATACAGCTTAGCAAAAAGGAATCCTTTCAACGATTTCTGAAGGGGGAAAACACACAACAAGCACATTTTAGACGTACAACACTTTTAAAGTAATTGAATAGGAAGGCCCTTATAATACTTTTGAGAGGCTGAATTTGATAACTAGTTATCAGCTCCAGTTCGCTCCTCATATCCAAAGCTTTGTTTTTGAAAGATGTGGGATTTGGAAAACAACGTTTTTCCAGTAACAGGCAAATTGAGGTTACTGGTGAAGCAAGCAACAAGCCTTAATACTTGTAACAGTTCATAAACACTTCTGACTAAAAAGTGTAGAAGAATGGAGTCAGCTACATTTAAAGTACAGTGTTTTTTTTCCCCAATGTAACAATGTTGCAAAAAGAATACCTAAATCTGACAGACTAAACAAGAAGATGCTATTTAGTCCTGCTCTAGTACATGTCACATACAACTGTTTAAATATAGCTAGAAAATGCTGTCTCCTCCACTAAGAAATCCCACCTACTCTCAGTTTATATACAAAATGCATTGATACAATAATTTATTTCTGATGTTATCAGTCTGAGATAACTTGAACACACTTGTTCTGGGGATGAAACGTGAAAGGTATTTATGGAGGAATAAAACAAGGAAACGAAAGTGAAAAAAAAGGCAAAACAGAAGACTGAGCAAGCAAGAGGGCAAGATGGCAGAAGCATGGGCAGGAGGAAATGAGTCAAAGGAATGAGCTAGGGAACTACAAAGTCACAAGCAAAAACTTCAAGGTAGAAGCTAGATAATATGTATTCAAAATCTGAGCTCCCAACATCAGATCAAAAGCAGGTTTTGTTTGTGAACTCCAAAATACTGGAGGTAGTTAGGTCTATGATACAAAACGTTAGACAACTGTCTACATTCTAAATACACTCAAACTGCCAGTCTTCACCCCCTCCCACCCTCAAGTTATCTACGTAAAACTTTAAAAAGTGAAACGTGAATGAAAGCAGGCCTCCTAGTTTTCAGTCCATATTTTCAGGTATCACAAAGACGCACTGACATGCCAGAGTGGAGTCAACCTTGACACCTTATATACAGAGATGAAAAGAAACCTCAAAATAAACGCTTGCAGCCTTGTAAGACCCTTCCCCCCGAAATCAACACAAGGAAACCAGTAACTATTTCCACCGTGGACTGTGTTACACAGTCAGTTGTAAGCATCGCTCAAAAGTCAAAACTAAATGCATCCAGTGGCCTTGAGCACAAGAAAAGGAGAGGAAATGTTTTTTGTCAAGTCCACCAGGAACATCAAAACTGTGGAAAAGTATCTGTGAGTCTGGCAGCGATGCACTTGACACTGTCTAATCTAAACAGCACCCAAGTCGAATAAACAAAGTCACAGGACAACTTTGTTGCTGTTGGGAAAGGCACAAATGATGGTATACACAGGCCCTGCATGCAGTCCCTAACGTATAATGGTTAGCTCGGGCACATTCAGGCTGCTAAATATTCTGCCTCTGCGATAAAACCAATTCAGAGCGGCAGAACGGCATCTTTCAGGATTAGGGCCCCGTGAATTGCATCAGTCGGCTGAGACCTGCGTAGCATTTTCCAGCTGTAATAGGAACGCTTGGAGTTTTTCACCCCTGTGCCCGGCTAGTGACAGAGAGCAGAACCGTCTTCTCCCAGCTCTCCCTCCCTCGACGCTATCGCTTCACGAAGCGGCCGGCCAGAAATATTCACCGCGCCGCACGTAAAGGAAACTGAAAGTTTAAGGCGGCGTGCTGCCTATTTGAGCTCAGTTTCTGAAGGGAAGTAACGCCGGGAAGTTAGGAACCAGGGGCCCACAAACCCGAACGGCTCTGTAACTGCCGGCGGGCCTCTCCTACAGCAACCCCAGGGCTCACCGGCTGGAGGAGAGGCTCGCGGCGTTTCCCGTGAGGAAACCCCTTACTTTTCCCTCGCACCGGCCTCGAGGAAAACACTGCTAAAAACCCCCTCCCGTCCGTGAAGCGCCGCGGAGCAGCCCCAACGCCCCCCGCCCCCCGCCGCACGAAGCCGGCTACCCCAACCCCAACCCCAACCCCCCCCCCGCACGAAGCCGGCTACCCCAACCCCAACCCACCCACCCCCCGCACGAAGCCGGCCACCCCAACCCCAGCCCTCAGCCAAGCCAACCGGGGCCCCGGCCGCCTCTCCCCCCCCGGGCCAAAGGAAACGGCGAGGCCTCGCTCACCTCTCTCAGGGAAGGCGCAGCGGCCTGCACGGCGGCGACATAGCGCTCCACCTCGGCCTTGCTGCGCCTCAACATGGCGACGGCGGCCGCACCGAGCCCAGCCGGGCTCTGCTCCGCTCCGCGCCGCGCCGCACCGCTCCTGGCGGGGCAACAGCCGCGCAGCGTCTCCGCCCCACCTTAGGAACGCTACGCACGCTACGCACGCTACGCAGCTACGCACGTTCCCGCGCGCCCCTGCGGCGCCCGCCCTGCGGAGGGTGCGCAGGAGCCGCCGCGCGTTACGCAAATCTCCCCCCGCGCGCCCAACGGCGCCCGCCCCCGGTGAATGCGCAGGAGCTGTCGCCACAGTGAGGGGGCGGGGCGCTGGGTGGGGCCAGCCCGCCCGTGAGGCATGCGCGGGGCCGGAGGCCGGCCGTTGGGGGCGGCCGTTGGGGCTCCCTTACGGGGCGTTAGGAAATGAGCTTGCAAATGGCCCTTCAGAAATCAGCTGGGAGCAGCCCTTAAGATGAGCAGGCTGCAAAGCTTGAGACAGGAGGTTTAAACTATTTTTATTTTTATTTTTTTTAAGCCGTAAGGCAGTTGCCCCGTGGCTTAATTCCCACCAGGAGCCTGCTAGCTGGAGGTGCCCGGCTTGCTTTTCTGCAAGTTCCAGTCACTTTGGTCAAAATGAGGCCACTGGGCTGTCCCCGAGTCGTGTGATACCTCTGTGAATATCTCTTCATTAAAAATTCATCCCCTTCTCAGTCTGTAGCGACCCATTGACATACACAAGTTTCCTGCTACACCTAAGCACTACTGACATCTCCACAACTCCTACCATATTTTCAGGAAAAGTAAAGTATCCACCTTGTTTCTGTAAGGAGATCAGCAGCAGCCACCTAACCCCCTAACCCTGGTTAACCAGAGTTAACCCTATCTTTAATTATTTGCTCTATTAGTGGTGATTTCTTTACACATTGGCTTTAATTCCGTAAGAAGAAAGAGCGTTTTTTTCCCCTCTGCTTTTTAAATGACTGGGGTTACAAGCAGTTTGTCAACACCTGCCAGGCTGAGGATTAGAAGTCTTAGTGCTGGTGCAGAGGAGAATCCGAGAGCTGGCTCGGGAGTCACTGGAGGAAATTTTTGCTTTTCATGATGTGAAATTGCATGTGAAATTGACTTCATACAGACAAGGTTGAGTGCCTTGATGCTGGTCAGCATCTCTGTGGAATTAGCACCACGTTGTCCCCAGTGGTTGCAACACCAGGAAGGTAGCCCACCAGACAGGCCAGCAGTTGACCGGCTCTAGTGCTAACCTTGCAACCAGACCATACTCAGCTTGGCTCACTACACATCTTGATACCTTGGTAGAAACTGAGCTCAGGATTTGCCACTGCTGGAGGCAGAAAGGCTTTAGGCTCAGCTCCTTCCCCCTACAGCTACATCCATTGGGCTTTCTGAAGCGCTCCCTACTGTTATTCTAAGCAGGAGCTTCAAAAGGAATCTCTCTTGCTCATGCATGATTGATCCCATGCAGTAAAAAGGGGGAAAAGCTGATACATCCGTTCCCAAATCCCAGGCCCACAGCCTCCTTTGAGAGACCTAGTAGGGGTCAAGGTTCAAAAAAACAGTAATAAACTCAGCCTCTTTAAAGAAAGCACGTCCAGCTATGTGAAATATTTATAATACTGACAGACCAGGAAGTAAGCTTCAACACTAGACCTGTAATTGTCCAGGTTTATTGTCTAATTGCTAGCTCCCTCCCTGTTTTGCACTGCTTTTAATAATGCTCTTCATGACAAAATCCATGGGTATTATTTCAATGATAGTTCACTCCAAAGACAGCTCCCGAGGGAGCAGTGTGAATTTGGGCAACCCTCCACTGGAGAGAGGACTCCAATAATAAGAATAGAGAAAATAAACACCAACACCTGGAGGGTGATTAAACACTGTGACATACTGCCTACAGAGGCTTGTGAGATCTTCCTTGGAGATACTCAAAACTTGGCTGTGTAAGACTTTCGGTATTGGTGCAGCTTTGAAGTTAGACCTGCTTTGAGCAGAGGTTTGGACTACCTGGCCTCTAGCAGCCCCAACCTTCTGAAATATTTCTGTGATGCAGCAGGCTTTGAACCCCTGAACCCTTGCATGCTCTTAGCGCTACGTAGTGGGGTCTGAAACACATACACTGGTGTTAATGACACAGAGGCCACGACCTTGGTGCTACTGCACCATAGTGCAGTCTTCATGATCAAGAACTTGGAAACAGCAAAAACATTGACTTCAGGTCACAGGGTTACCGCAGAGCCTGCAGGAGGCGCAAACGAGGCTGCCATGTTCTGGGTGGATATAACCACGCAAGGCAGGCCATGCCTCTCGGGGTCAGGGACTGTTTCCACCCAACTCTTTGAGCAGTAGGGCTGTGCATACTGTCAGTGGAGCGTGAAAAAACTAGAAGAACTGAATTACAATTTAAAGGACGTATTGCTGAGAGTGGTCTCCCGAATACATGGCACAGTCCAAAATCACAACGGTGTTATCAGGCTAGTTATTTAAACTTTTTTTTGGGGGGGGGAACTTCTCGTCATGAATACAGTATGGACTGCATTCAGCTACTGAACTGTTACTGCACTGAATAAATATATACAATAATAACAATCAAAAATACCTTACCTAGCACTAAACTGCAGGTTTGAGGTGAAAGCCACATTACATTGAAAACAGGAGAGAAAAAATGTGGTAGGAAGGTATACATTTTAAACTCAGACAAGGTATTTTCTTTAGGAAAACCTAGTGACTGTGCCAATTCAGAAAACAGCCAGAAAAACCAAGTTGTTCATTATGAAACAAACTGCAGTTTCTTTCTTAAACCTAAAAACTAAAGTGCATACGTAGGTTAGGCGTATGTCTCCTTTAAATCAGGATAAGGAAGTATTTACATAGTCACAGGTAGAAGCATAGGGAAGAAAGGCTGCCTTGCTGCTTTTCCACCCATCTCAAACACTCATTTAGGAGACGTGATACAAGTTTTAATAACATAGCCTTTATTGATGACACTGGAAAGATGTTTTCAAGCAACTAGTTTTCCATAAACAGAAAAGGAAATTTTGCTTGCTATGATGCAATTACACAAAATCCGTGTAAGTCACTAGTATGAAAAAGAAAAAAAAAACACGTGTACTTGATAACACAGTACCATCAAGAATTCCTAAGTAACTGTATTTTCAATAGAAAAGAGAAAAATAAAACAGGTGTGCAAGAACAGAAGTCAACGGTATAAAACAATCAGGTGTATGTTATAAGGAATTCTGATGACTTGTGAGCTCAGTTCTTGAGGATGACTAAAGAAATAGATCCTAGCAGGATCAAACCACATATATTTACACTCACAGTGTAAAAGTAATATTGCCAGTTAATTGAAATATGCATTTCCATTACTGTTCTAGAAGTTGAAGAAGCCAAGAAGCTAAATTTAAACCTCAGGTGTTCACATTTGTAACAAAATTCCTCTTGCATCCTGAATAATTAAGGCAAAGTATGTTATCTTTTGAAAATACCTTGTATATAGTTTCTGCATAAAAATATGAAATAAAAATAAAACTATATATATATATTTAATGGAACACTGTTATGTATGGTCCAGCAGAATAAGGCACAAAAAGTAAATACAATGCAAAAGCATATATAAAAGTTAATGTGTTACTCTGAATGGAATATAGCAAAATTCAAGTAGTTCTGAGTATGCTCATTTCTTGCAGTAGGAATATAGACTTCGTATAGATATTTCATGCTAAGTCTGATGTACAAAGATTCATCATGTAAGCACAAACTATCAGAAGCAGGTCATTTGTACAGTGACTGTATTTAGAAATACGATACTTTTCAAACCATCTGAAACCAGGCTCCTTAATGAGACTATCTGACCTGAAATCTAGGCATCTTTTTTTTCCACAAAGTGAGGTATGTTTGGTTTCTTGCCCTAGACACTTGAAGTTTTATACTCATGCTTAATTTGCACATCGATACTTTCAGTAATATAAATGACACTACGTGTCCGTAATGTTAGACACATTTGCAAAGTGTGTCTTTGCAGGTATTCACAAGCGTATTTTCTATCTAAAATTCCACAGAGATTACTGTGCACAATGGCGCACTTGTACCAGTTCAACTGCATTATCAGGGTCAGAAACCTTTCAGGTGAGTTGATATTTAATTTAGTCTGTAAGTGTGGCCTATTTATCAACAAATCAGTATACATGTACATGTATAGAGAATGGAAAATTTCAAAATATCTCGATTTGATTGAAAGGCATGCGTCACAATCTGTTGTCTGATTGCAGCCTCAAAGTCCCCCCCCAACACGTAATATGTATAACATTTTCATAAAGAACAGGGAGAGCAGATAAGTCTTCACTTCCTTCCCAAAGTTTCAGCTAGTTTCTTCAGTCTTTTCTTCAGCTCTAGAGGAAACTTCTCATAGCACTTTTTGCAGACAGGCTTCATATCAAATTCAACAAATTTATTCCTAAAGTGACAAGGCAAAGAAAAAAAAAAGTCCCATTTTTAATGCAAGGATATTGAAAAAAGAAAGTATCATAGCACATGTGCACAGACAAAAAAATACAGCTCCAATTTATACATATCTATGAAGTTACTGCCACAAGGTTATATACATTGTAGACAGTAATTACAGTACTGCATGCGAGTTATGCAGTCTTCTCCCAAGTGTCCATATTTATTAGCTGTGTCACTTAAAAGGCCTTTCAAATCTCATTGTAGAGCAAGGCAGACAAAACATAAGATAATGAAATAACATTATTTAGAGTTGCAGTTGTATGAAAAATATTTTGGTTTTGATTGCCATGAATGCATGCAAAAATTTTAAATAAAAGCATCCTTAGCACTAACCAAAGAAGAAAGGAGCAGAGGTGGTGGTGAGAAGGAAAAAAAGTTTACAGACAGATTGGCTTTTTCTTTTTCTGCTTCTCTTTATCCTTCGCTTCACGTTCCCGTTTGGCAAGGCGTCGCTTAAATTCATCTGGCATTTTCTCATAACAATGTTTGCAGACAGGTTTTAGATCAATTTCAACAAACTTATCCCTTTAGAGTTAAACAGAAAAAATAAAGGGACAGAAAAGGAGGAGAGTTAAGAAGACTTAACTGAAGGAAGAACTGAACAGACAGCTGAAAAAGATGTAGATTAGTAAATGGAGGAAGAGGAAGAAACAGGTGCAATTTTCTCAGTGCTGATCGTATGGTTTTTGTACCATAACAGTTAAACTACAGCAACATCTACACTGTAAAGATAACCACCGATCCGTTTTGAAGGCATCACACCTATCAATAAACTTACTTGAGTGTTAACTTAGTGTTGCAGGTTGAACAAGCGAAACAGTTCACACACCATGCCTTATTCAGAGCAGACACAACTAGAGCGAGGGAAAAAAAAAAGAAAGGAAATCATTAGCATTACAAAAAATATATATATAAAGAAAAAGCTGTAATGTTCATGAGACATGAAGCACGATCATTTGATTCTTATATCAAGTATTGAGGACCATAACAGTAACATGGCAAGACTAGGAAGGCATATAGGCACATGTGAATGCTGCACAGTGGGACCATGAAGTGTTGATAAAGCTGTCTCTGAGGGCACATACAATGCTATGGTCACCAGCAAGACCATTTTAACAAATTTCTGACTCACGTTGCTTGCTTCTACCTCATCTCATAGCACGCTGACCTCAGGCAACTGTTTTATGAGGCCATGTTTCAAACATGACCAGGAGACTTTTTCAGCTGAAAAGCAATCCAGCAAAAGGGTGTTTATGTTTTTATTCTGTTTCATTCCCCAGACCCTGCTCAGACCGCAGTGCCATCAACTGTAGCACTTGCCTGGTTGAAGAAACTAATGTGAAGCCAGGAATCAGGACGCTGCTGGTAAATCAGGGCTACCAAAGTGAAAAAAGGTTATGGACTAACGAGATAAATCACTTTATCATGATAAACATGAATATATTTTTATTCTTTGTTTTGGAGAGAAAGCTTTTTCTCTTTGTTCTTTATCTCTCTTTTCTGTTCCTCCTCTCTTTCACAGTATACCTTCCCAACGTTCCTTGCCAAAACTTGCTTCTCTTTTTAACCAAATGTAGAGGATCCAGGGCAATGCAATGCTTTTCTCCTAAAATGCAACATTTTGTCAGCAGCAAACAGAATCAGAACATTGTCATGCAAAACTTTTTTTTCCTACACTATTGGGCCAAGCACATCCACAGAAGATAGTTATTCACCTGCTTGCCAAAATAATACTAAGCAGATGAAAGTCTTCGCTTATAAGCAACCTCTCCAATACAGTCATAGACACTCTCTTGAAAAACTGTTGCCACAGATGTCTGTTTCACCAGAGAGAGAGAAAATAAAGTACTGGATACTCATCATTTGTGACAGCAGTGTCAAATTTCTGTGCAGAAGTGAAAGAAGAAACGTAGAATAATTGAAGACACACCATGAAAATAAAGAAATGACGACATCACAATCTGTTCAGTTCAGTGGCTGACACATACAATATGGGAGTCAGATTACACGGTGTAATGTAAGAAACACACAGAGATGTGGTGATCAGACAAGGCTGCGTTATTCATTCGCTTCAAGCCCCAGTTCTCTTCATTCAGGATTTCAGCGACGGGGAAGATACAGCTTCCTCCAAAGCCTTCTGGATTGTTGTTCTGCAGGTACAGTCCAGTCCCAAAAATGTGGGGAAAGCACATCCCCGGAATGTGGGTCTCACCCTATATTTACATGACTATGAACTACCTTATGGCTCCTTTTAAAAGCTAGAGGCTTCCGCCCACTTTGCTAATAGCTTTGGTTTAGGTGAGGCTAACATTGGTATTACAGTGTTTACTTCAGGCAGGTGTAACCAGGAACAAAGTAATGTGGCATTATTGCAGGTAGAACGATTTGCCTTTGGACAACCAGCTATGATAAAATGCCAAAAAGCGTCCAAAATAATCCCTCCCCCTGCTCCCCAAAATTAAAACACTCATTTCCACTTATGCCTTCACAGGACAGATCTTTACAATTCCTTCCTGGTTTTGTGAAATTATCATCAGCCTAGATTTTCAAAAGACAGGTGCCTGAGATAGATAGGCAAATACCTCCAGGAAGTGGATTGAAATGATGAAAGTTAGGCACTTAAAAAAATCCATTAGAAAGCCCACCTAAATCTTTAAATATCTTAATTCTTTTTCAAATCCAGATCATGATCCCTAAATTCATTTGAGAAGATGCCAATGTAGTCATTCTCACAGTTGCATGTGTTCATTTTTAAGGTAGGTGGGGCAGGAAGCCACCAGTGCATCTCCCAGCATCCCTGGTCTTTGCTTGTTACTAAAGGGTTTCCAGCTGACCACAGCTCTCTTCAGACACTGCGTGATCTTCCACTATCACAAAACATTCACTACAAGGTCTTCTTACTATTTGGCCTCTGACTAATCAGATCTATCCTAATTTCTGATCAAGATAATGGCCTGTTTTGGTTTAATGAGAACAGCCAGGGATTCAACAAGGGCCTTACTTCCACTGTTAGAGAGAACTTCCATCAAAATATAACGTTAAGAAAACAGTCAGAAAAGTGCTTACCATCTCCTTCAATCACACGATTGCAATGGAAACAAACATCACCAAACAGCTGAAGAGGAAGGAGAAGTAATGAATTTTTAATTGAATGATTTTATCAAGAGTAGCTTCTCAAAATAACAAAATGCTCTATTTTGGCTGATGGGCACAGTAGCTTTACTGTTTATTTCAGTAAAAAAAAAAAAAAAAAGAAAATTAGCAGGTCTGCTTTTGTTTTCCAATTAAGTTTTGCATCATCTTATCAGAAAAAGTCTCTGTAATGTTGAAGATGAAAACATCTGTTTACATCTGCTTGACACTCTAAAAATGTTGTGTTGTTTTGTTTTACTATTTCTCTAATCCTGAACATTTAAAATACAGCAAAGTCACATACAGATCTTTAGTAATCATCCAATTTAACATTTGGACTTACAAGCATGACTAGAACAACATGCTACTTTTTCTGGCAAAAGCTGTAAGGAAATGCTATGTTTATTTATTTTTCTTAAAATCAATCAATCGGTCAATAAATAAAAGGCCAGAAATCCTTCATTCCATTTCCATACTTAACATCTGTCCACGATGTAACAATCTATGAATGGTTTTGTATGCCCAAAATTTCATGTGTTTTTTTTCTAACTGTAGGAGCTGATGTAGTGAATGACATTCCTTCAACATACAACTCTTGCCTGGTGTATGTTCTTGCCCTATCATGGATGCAGCTATTTCTACTAATGTCACGGCATTTATTGCCTACAAGTGTGCCAGCAACATTTCAATCATCTGCCCTTCATCGCTGACAATTTAAGAATCAATCTGTAATTAGCAGATGCCTTACAACTCCCAGAGATAATGCCTACTTCAGCCAAGCAAAGGTGTGTACGTGACACCTTGTGGTTGGCTTCCAAATAATAATGGTTTATACCTTACAGTGCTGGACTGCACAATTAAGGGAGTCTGCAGGGAACTGTATATAGCTCTTATTTAAATGCAAGCGGTCACTAGGTGGTGTCCTCTGACAAATTAAGTCTTTGTAGTCTTAGGCAGCTGAATGAATGAGCTGGGTGATGCTGTGTATCCTAACAGGATCATCTTAGAGTAGCAGAAAAGAAACACGCTACTCACAAAGGCTTCGTGTCAAACCACAGCTCCTGAATGGCAAATCTTCTTATATTTCTTGGGAAAGATTTGGTGTTATTAGCTGCTCTCATCTCGCAGATATGCAAAAGCTTGAAACAGCTCTACATAAGCGCCACTAAGCTTGAAGAACAACTCGATACTGATTAGCCCATCTAGTCTTTGTGAAATCCCTGAAGTTTTGTTTTTCAATGCCAGATTTATAATTAGAGAAACCGATATAAATTAACTGCAACAGAACATCTGCTAATTAGCTTTATAACCACAGGTGATTATGAGAAAACAGAAGAATGTCTATGGTCTTCCATCTCCTTTAATAAAATCAATTCATGAGTTTAACAATACAATTTCTAAAAATATGCCACCTTACCTGATTGTAGTGGGTTTCACAATATGCCAAGCCTTTTCTCTCATAATGACGATGACCCAGGAATGGCTTTTCACATTTCGCACAAACAAAATGCTATGAAGAAAATTATATACAGTTTTGGATTACTTGGAAGTAATTGCATTTTTTCTGGAAAGCAAATAAACAATGTGAATGTCATGTCTAGTGAGCCACTGATTCTCTTGAAAAGGAGAATTAAAACTTGTCTTCAACATTTCAATCCAAAAGTTACAAAAAAAGGAAGCAAAGTGATGTGTTATCAACGAATAGAATGAAGAGAGATTAAATAATAAGCACCATCATTACACTCTTGTGAAGAAAGCTCTTGCTGGAGGAGATTTTCTAAACAAAAGGAATAGACCGCTTATCTTCCTAATTTAAAACGAAGATATGGAACTAAGTCTTGTGCATGCCCTTGAAATATGAAACCCTCCCATGAAGTGCTTTACCTGTAGCAGGTAACTGTGAAAGACTTAAGAATATTATGGTGCCCAGTAATATTACAGTTGTCACAGAACTTTACCGCCTTTCCATATATCCTGCTCTTCACTTTGTGAAATTTTCTTCTATAAGGGCCTGGCAGTGCTTCCTCTAATTAATGATTTTATAGCTTCACAGTCAAAGGTCTCTGCAAGGTTGGAAATTACTCTCATTTCACAGTGAAAGACCAGACACGAGAAGGTTGAAAATAGGATTAGGAGAATGCATATACTCATTATTCCTGCATACTTTTCCAATCCTTTCATGTAGACTGATCAGCAATATTCCAGGTATGTTAATATTTACATTTGTGAAAGACAATGTATCAGCTATTGTTTACCTCCACATGCCACTGTTTGCCCATAGCATTCACCACTCGTCCTTCAATTGGTCTTCTACATGCTCCACAGATGGGGACACCCATTTTGTCATGGCAGGGTAAACAATATAATTCTCCCTTCAACTCACGAGCATCAGCAGTAAGCTCCTTCCTGTTCAAAAGTTAATTAATTGAGAGCATGAATAAAGGAACTGAATGATTTCAACTCTTGAGAGTTTCTGGAGATAATCTAATTTTTAGCATTTGTTTTAGAAATTGGATTTATACTACAATAATGGATCTAGCAGCATCAAATATGGCAATTCTTTTTTTTTTTTTGAAACAAGACTGATTCCATAGTAAACTGAGAAAACCCTACTAAGTACAATGCATTAAGTCTCTCTGAAAATAGCTACTGAGCTGTTTTCAAACGTGTTTGAAAGCTGTAGTCATGCTTGGCTTCTATTCTGGTCCTCTTATCACTTGTTTATTTTAGCTTTACATAAATGTAACTGAAAGGAAAATGCAATTCTTTACATTTTCCCTGTGGTATAAAACATCAGAGAAAGAAAAATATGAGCTGACACTGGCACTGACGCAATACTACAGGTTGATTTTCAAATCAGCCTTTGCTACGGCACTGAAACGATAGCTTCCTTTGTACCAAAAATAAACAACTAATAATGTGTGCTATATCCTACAATGTCCCCTGATCTGTGCATCTGGGGAGGATGTAGAAACATGAAGCTATGTAGACTACAGTTGCAGAAGCTGATAAAATGAGGTAAGGGAAAGCTTTTAAGAAAATGTCTTTAAAAGGAAAGAACAAAATTTTTCATGCAACTCAGCTAAAAAGAAGTAACATGGGCAAGACAGTAACTCAAGCAGCTAAAGAGGATCACTTTTCTACCCTTTGTTGCAGAAAAAGAAGCTATCAATCATTTTGCTGCTACAGAACCATTTACCTGTGCCCAGACTTCATATTTCCTAAGAAAATGCTGCAGATTACAATCTTTCATTACTCCCCAACATATCGGCTGTTGTTTGAACTAAAGATCTAACTCCACCGTCCCAAAAGCGATAGCCAGACACACATCTGGCTACAATGCAACCCAAAGCTCTCCCTTTTGACTGTTTAACAGTACTGGATTTCACTTTAAAATGTAAATGGAAGAAGCAAATAAAAACAGCATTCTCTTGTCTTCCTTTGCAGAACTCAAGTTACCCGCAGTTTGCACAGTTGAAGTGATCAGGGTGATAAGGATCATTTTTGAATATGAGAGGCTGTTCGTCAATAATGGCATGACACTTCTGGCAAATGTACTTTCCCAAGCCTCTGGCCTTTTCCCTGTTATGGCAAGGACGGCAGAGATGTCTGAAACAACATAAAAAACATAGGTAAGTACCAGCACCAGTTAGTACAGTGAAAAATATAAATCAAACATCTATTAGAACTTCATTTCAATCAGCCTTTTTTGGAAGAAAAAGTCTTTAAAACAATTTCTTTGGTAGGTAAACCAAGTGCAGAAGAAGGAGGGCTGTCACTGTATTTCCAATCACCACAGAACTATCATTTCTTCAACTTGTTTGAATTTAAGCTGTGTCAAAACACAGAAAACAATGTTCACTACGGATTCTCACTGCTGAATATTTTACTCTCAAACTCTTTAAAATTTAGCTTGGAAGCTGGATGGCCACACAGTTCCTAATTCTATAAAAACAACTATGTATGTCATATTAAACTTTTGAAGTCCATGGCCATATAATCCACTTGCAAAACATCCTTGTGATCACAGCTGGTATAAAAGTGAAGGATCCCGATGAACTGAAAACATTTATTAATGAATAAGGTACTGAACTGGACCCAAATTGGAAACCAATGTTGGAAAAACAAAAATTGATTTAAAAAAACACAATACTTCTGCATCTGAATGTTGTCTCTTTGATCAGAATGTACCCTACCAATCCTGAAATGTCACTGGGTACAGATGAGACCTGGTGTTGACAAGTAATCTGGTGTTGAGGTAGATAAATGGTTAAGATTTTATGTGCATATTTTAAGCTATTCATTCTTAATTTTGTGATGCACCCTTAGACCTTTTTCTCATAAAAGCCACTTCAGTTACTCCATCTCAAATGGAAAGTTTTAAGGGCCATAACTTCTAAGTCCCACCTCTCATTTCATTTTATTCATGAGCAGTAACAGAAGGATGAAGACCTACCTCCCAGCATTCTTGACAAATCCAATATCTGCCAATACTTGTTGGCAGATGTCACAGCAGAAGCATTCTGGATGCCAACTATTGTTCATAGCCTTAATAACACGACCAATAATGAACTCACCTGTAAGAAACACAATGACAAGAATTTACAATACCATGCTAGACAAAGTTAAAAGAAACCCACAAATGAATCACTACAATTGCATCATCATCTTCTCCTCATATACTGCCCACCTCCCCCCAAATCTGGTAGGATATATTAATAATTTCAGTATTGCAGTTCTGGTTCTAAACTCTGGAATTTGGGTTGTTTTTGTTTGTGTTGTTTTGTGTTTTTTTTTTTTGTGCTGTGGGTCAGAAGCAGATGTCCTTGCTGGTAGACAACCTTCTGTTCTTTATATATAAGCCTTTCTCCACCTTCTCTCTGCAATTATCCTTTTTCAGTCCCTTATCTGTTTTTTTCTCATCTGATCTCAAACTCTTGCAAAATATACAGAGTTCTTTATATAATATGGCATTCTTGTCTCCTTATCATCTTTGCCTTTCTCCTCTTACAGAAGAGGACAATTTTAAATTGTCATTTACACAGTAGTGGCTTCTACCTCACTAGGTCTGTAATCAAGCCTTGAAGGGGCTCTATACTCAAAGCACAACTGAACTGAGCTCGGGTGGCGTTGGACCTACTGGAAAAAACAGAAAAGAAAAAAAAAACAACAACTATGAAGTCAAAGTGCAAAGATGCAGTGAGAGAATGCACTTACTAAACAGTAAATCCAACACACACAACAACTTCTAACCTACCACAAGGAGTCTTGTCCTGCAAGGCATTGAAAAAGTGTTAAAATTACTGTTGTGCATGCACTGTGTGACTCCACTGCACAGGCAGTGGAGCCATGTCCACCACACACGGTACACGTGTTTAGTTGTTTCCTCCATGGACGTTGTAGCCAAGGCCCCTGAGCAGTGCCCCAGAGCACTCTGCCTAAAACGTGCTGGGAGCTCAGCTTCCTGGTGCTGAGGAAGGCTGAATCGTGGCTCCAAAGAGCCTACAAATCAAACAGCTGTCAAAGAGGAGCGATCAGTCAGATAACAGATGTGAATGAAAGGAAGTCTAGCATGCAACTCTGTGGCATTCCCATGAAGTCATAGCTTTTCAAGAATAAAACCTGATGGACTCTAAAAATGTCAGGAAAGCTTGAGGCATCACTGCTGACAACAGCCCTGTTGATTTTGGCCACCCTTAGTAAATCCAAACACTGGAAAAGCCCAGTTTCAGTTAGGACCCATAAGGCGCTGTAGGTAAAAGAGCAGAGTGACCTGGGAGGCAGCCCAGCCAGCCAGTCACACCCTCCAGCAAAGTCACTTACTTTTAACCCATCTGTCAGAACAAGTCAGTCCGTAAAACTGATGAGGTTTTAACAGAGCCGGTGCTATGAGGAGCCAGGGTAGGAGCAGTTGAAGCTGTTCTAGATGTGGAGCTGGGCAGGAGAAACCCTGGAGATACATGGTATAGCTCCTCCCTACCCCTCTGCCTGGACCAGAACAGCTTCTGGTATCCTGCAAAAGGCTCCTGGGTGCTGAAGAGGTAAAGCCTCCTCTGCCCAGCCCACCAAAGGCGAGTAACAGTGCTAACAGAGAGGAGCCGTGTGTGAACAATGCTGGCGTGCAGGAAGAGCAGCACTTTCTGTTTGAAGAGGTCAGAGAGGAGGGTTTGCAAAAATCCTTTGCAGGCCAGAAGCAGGGATGCAGAAGGGGAAGCCCTGGCACAGAGGAGCAGGAAGGGGACAAAGGAAGGGGGCTGCAGAGTGACTGGAGGAATTCAACAGGTCTTCACGCTTGGGAAGTGACTGGCCTGCCTGTAGACGGAATGAAGTGAGACACTTTCTGGTTTGCCGCATACTTCAAGTTTGCTCAGATATCACCATTAAGCCCTTTCTTCCTCTTCCCCTTCCCCTCCTTGTTCAAATCTGCAGCTTTAAATTCAAAGCTCCAGAACATCTGCTTCCCCCTTTCCCAGCACCCAGCCCCTCCCTCTGCACAAGGGAAAGGCCTTACTAAGATAAGCAAAAGTTGTAGCGGCTTGCCAAGGCACCGCGGAAAAACAAGAGCTTCCCGACCAGCTCAAGCAATGGTACAGTAATGACTTCTCAGCCCTGCCCAAGCAAGTGTGTCACACACAGAGAACACAGAGGATAAAAAACCTGGCAATTGATTACAGCGTAGCAGATCCGCAAGCATTTACATCCTCAGACAAACTGACAAAAGGCAGCCCTCAGTGTTACACAGGTTAGACATCAGATGCTGAAGGAATTTGTTTCAGAAATATGAAAGGGGACCAGCTGACTCATCAGCTGATGGTAAGAGTAGATGATAAAGACCATCCCTGCTTCCATGGAGGAGGACAACATGGATGGGTTTTAACTGTCAAAAGAGATGACAGACTCGCTGGAGGGTTTCAGCTGCATGAGAAGGGCTGAATATAAGCACATGCATGTAGGTACAGATAACCATGAATGGTCTGTTCATTGGGTCACTGGACCAACAGCTTAGCTGTTCACTCAAATAACGCAAACCTTTTTTAAAAAACCTACTGTTTGATGACCGGTAGGAAAAGCAGCTCCCCAGGTTCTCTGAAGCCTAGCTCATTCTGGAAGTTCAGATGTGTGGGGCCACCTCCCAGAGGAGATACAGAAGGGTTGCACATCTTCCCCCAGCAATACGCTGACTTCCCATTTGTGATCAGTGTGAAGCACTTTGCCTCAACGTAAAACTTACCACACTGATGGCAGCAAGGGGCGAAAAGCATTTGAAAATCATGTTCACAGTACTTCCTCCCTTCAAACTGCAAATGGAAAACAAGCCGAGAGTTAGAGGGATTAGGAGCATGCCCTTGACGTAAATACTGTAACATACCAGGATGTTTCCAGATGCAACTGGGTAGTAGAAGATGAGGAGTTGCACAAAAAACAAACCTGACCATCTGCTAGAAAAACAGGCACCAAATTCACCCACCTTAAGTCAGCTACTAGTCAGCACACGGCATTAATAGAACACTAGTCCTTTAATACTGTTTAGAGCATGTGGCATTTTTCTGTCATCCCTTTACCTCACAATGGATGCCTGAATTTTGACAGACTGACGACAATCTGATGCAACCGATAGGATTCTGGGCAGGAAATTAGCTTTCGAAAACCTTTCCTGGGGGGAAGCATTTTCTCTGAACCCGTTTGATCCCTTCCCCCCTCTGCATTTCCTGTAAGAATGGCCCAGCACCCTGGAGGAAGTAAGTCTGCGGGGAGGAAGAACCCCCAGGGACAGAAATCCTCACAATTTATGGAGCAGTACAGCCAAACACACAGAGAAATTTTCCTTCACGATGGTTGTTTGAGGAAATTTTAAGAAACAAAACTCTCTAAATTGACTAAATGAAACTGTGAGCTGATCTAAAGGGATTGGGAGCTGAATTTTTTCAAAGCTTAAAGAAGTTCAGTTGTAGTTCAAGCTCATAGAGAAAAAAACTATGGAGAAAAAAAGTTCTACAGCACTGCATTAGCAACCTAACCAAGGAATATGTAAAAACATGTAGACGAGTATGTCCTGAAGTGAAGGGAAATGTTTAGATACCTTCAGGCACATCATTAGTAGACACAAATGCCAACTAGCATGTTAAAACCAGACAGACAATATTAGGTATGTTTGGATTTCAATGTCTCAGTTTAAAACACTGGAAAGAGGGATAGCAGGAAAACCCCAGTTCCTTCTTTGTACTGAGTCTAACACAAAACAAATAGCATAAAATGCTACTCACAAATTAAGTTTTGGTGCATGGATAGCGAATACAGCAATAACCTTTTACACTATGAAATTTCAAGGATCAAATACAATATAGTAATTGTGCAATATACAGAGCCATTGGCAGGGTGGTGATTTAATGAAATACTCTAGAAGTCACTGGAAACTTGAGAGCAGAAACTTAATTCCTGTGCCCAACCTGAACTGCACCTACAAGGATCAGAAAGACATATGAGATATATACAGACTCTTCCAGAAGTCTACCCTAGCAATTTATCGAGGCTTTTTTCAATGTAATACTCTAAAACAGATGAACTTCTAATTGGAGTTTGTTGTTGTTGTTGTTGTTGTTTTTAAATTGAGAGACAGAGGACTGACTAATGAAAATTCATGGAAATTATTGGTTAGTTCAGAACTGTGCTTGCTTCCTGCCAAATATAATCCTTTTTAAACTGAAGAAAAACAGAAAGCTTCCAGCTTTGTGTAAACAGTTGGTACAATGGAAGATGCACAGGTTAGCTTGGATTTCAGAGCCACCACATGTTGATCTGGGCAGACCAAACAGGTTTGTGTCGAGCAGGTTGGTTACTATTCCGTGTTGTCTGTATTTTCAACCTTCTTGGCTCGTTTGTGCTGCATTTGTGGATGACCCAGCAGCTCCCCCCTTAGAGAAAGCCTTAAGCTTCCGTAACAAATCCCACAGCACGTATTTTAAAAGCAAGGTCATTGAACTGGTGGAGGTCCATGGGTTAGTTGCATAGCTCTGCATTTCATTTCAGAACATTTCACCACAACATCATCTCCAGCTGATCTCCGCATCTTTACTAACTTAGGACACGGGAAGACATGCCCAAAACCTGCTTCTGTAAAGACACTTCCTCTAAGGTAGTTTTTGGTAGAGCCCAATTTAAGAAAACACTCCAGGTGCAAATGGAATAGAAATAAATCTGAGAAGCTCACTGCAGCTGCGCTTTCCTTTTATCTCGCTATAGGTTGTTAGAAACAACTTAAAAAAAATAAATAAAAACTAAAAGGAACTCTCCTCTCATTTAGGCCTCATAAAGCAAAAGTCATGCATCTTTCTATTTCAGTGATAATTATAATAACAAAGCAATACAGATTCCCCAATTATAGGAGTACTCTTGGGAGTCCTTCATAAGGATTTTGCTGCATTTCTTCCCCCGTGGGATGCACCTCTCTAAACCCTTTCATCTCCCTGCCCCTCAGGACAGAGCAGGCTGGCCTTTTTCTGGAAGGGCATAGAAAGAGGCTCTTACTGCCCTCAAAGGGCTCTTACTGCCCCAAAAGGGCTTTCAACAAACAGCTGCACTCCAGGTAGGCTTCATCTCTCCTGACTTCTGCTGTCTGAAGGTGAAGTGCCCGCGGTCCCCAGTGGGACAGACCTCTAGGGAAGGACAACTGCTGAACCCAGGAATAACATGGTCTTGAGAAAAAGCCACTGAGTAATTACAAGGGGAAGAGGGACAACCTGTCCCTCTGGGCACGGTGCCACCAAAGCTGCCCATGCAAGCAGGCTGTTCTGCTGTAAGTACAGGACTGCACGCTCTGCTGGGTTACAAAACTGTGTGACAGCAGCTGTAGGGAACGCAGACTGCAGACGCGTCCTGCAGCGCAGCAGGCCTACCTACACCTGCATTTCTTCCAGTGCAGCCCGACCAGTTCCACCCCACCACGGTGGAGCACACAGCATGAAAGCTTATCACAGCAGCGTTTGAGTGCAGATGCGATAAGCAGCTTAATGACTAACTGGGGGAACTCTGCAACGCTCGTGATAGGCAGGGGGAGAATATTTGACTTCCCGAAATCATTTCCAAGAAACACTGGCTTAGCTAAATGGGACACAGAACAAACACGAGGTGATGCAGGTCTACCAACAATGCCTGCGTTTACCCACAGGGAACCTGCTCAGAAAAACACGTTGCCTGGCCACACCTCCACATGCATCTTGTTCAAGGGCGCATTAAACCAGTCGGAAGAAGATAACCTTTCTGCCCTTCTTCTCCGGTCACTGTTTCCTCACAGTGATGCAGATCATCTCAGAGCACTGTCAGCCATCTCCCAAGCACTGGCAAACCTAAGCCCACCCCCTACCTGTTTAGGGCTGTTCCTGTTCCTCCCGCTCCCCCAAAATGCTGTCACCCATTACATTCCTGACTTGCATGCCAAAGTGCTACACCAACTCATGTGAAAGAAGAGCAAGCTCTGCCCTTGTCCCTCCTTCTCCCTAAGGAGCACCACCAGGAACCGTGGCAGGGTTTCCACTGCCATCATCTCACTGACCTCTCAAGTGCTAGGTGAGAGCTGTGCTGGCAGCACAGGACACGTGTGGACACCCTAAAGGGTGCAGAGACAGAGGAGAGGGCCCTGCCGAAGATTTCCAAGTCGAAACAGCCCCAAAGGCACAAGGGCTGGCACAATATGGACCTTCACTTTCTTCAGAAGATGCCAAGTACAGGCCAATATAGATGGGGGAGGAAGGCTGGGTGAGATTTCTGAGCCATCATCTGAACCATCATCTCTTCAACAGCAGCAGGCAGGCTTGCTGGTATGGAGAGGAACTGCAAGATCTTGTGGTAGACAGTAGGAGGACTAGAGGCAGAACAATGGCCTGAAGTTCAAGGCACACACAAGTCTTTGGATATTCTCTTAATCCCAATCATAATTTTATCCCTACAGTAGCTGTGGCAAAAGGTAACTTTTCTTAACTGAAACCTTCCACTTTCTCTGCAACATTTCTCAAGAAGAAAGTAGCAATAGGAGGCAAAATGCTCATATCCAATATATTTAAACACCATCAGGACGCTTTCCCCTGCCAAGGAGGTTCAGGTACGGCAACATGTGAGCAACAGGGAGGTTGTAATATTCCTGGACTAGGTGCAAACATAGGACTTTCTTTCCATTGCAGTCCTCCTCCATCCTCTAGGAGATACAGGCTGCCTGGAGCAGTATTTCTCAAACTGTTATCTCAAACAAAGGGCCATTCCATTTTCTGAAAGAGGTTTTATGAATAAAGCCCTCGTTATTTAGAGAAAATACATTTTATTCCTTTAAGACAATTTTATTAACAAATGTTTTAGTTCTAAAGTATTTGTATCGGGTCTCAACACTTAGGGCAGACCCTTTACCATGCCTGTCGGTGGGCAGTAACTCAGTGTATTTTAACAATTATAATGCAATGTGTAAGCATCTAGGGGGTGTTTTGTTTGTATTGTCTTTTCTTAATTGCTACCGTTTTGCAGCTCACCTTTTGATGTTTTATGGACCACTAGTGGCTCATCTGCCACAAATTGTGCAACACTATCCCTACTGCACTGAAAAATCTCTTGATCCTCAAGCAAGGTAAGAGAAAGCAAACCCAGGAATCCCTTTTGCCATTCTCTTTTCCAATCAACACTCCTCCCCCAGCCTCCTCCTCCTCACCATATAGCATGGCTCTGTAGAAACAAAAATACTACTGTGGAAGATGAACTGTTGTGCTCTTGACACGCTGGCACGCTCTGTGTGAAAGTGGATTAGAATAGGATTTTCAGATGCAACTGAAGAAATTTGATACTTTTGAGAACTCTGTCTTATCTGCTTGAGCTTCTGCTCCCCATCCACAAACTTCAGGTAATAATTCCCTGACTTATGGGAGTAAAAGGTAATGATCTACCCTTCCTTACACTGATCGCTTCATGTTTTATGAACTAGTCTACAGCTTTCACTAAAGCCATTTTGCACTTGCCACCTCTGAATCCCCACAGTAAGGGAAGGCAGAAGAAAACAATTCTGATACCAAAACACGCCTTGAGCTTAAGGGCAATCCAGCTGGGGATAAGAAAACTGAGTGGGAGTGGGTTTTTTCCCTTGAAAGCACATTAAACTCCAGGTTTACCTGATTCTAGGGTTGACCTGACTTGGGCCACATCTGATTTGGGCTGTCAACCCACCTTGACCTCAGCACGCTGGCTTACAGGTCATCTCTACCAGCAATATTCAGATGCTGTGCAGGCCTCGCTCCCTCAGCAATACACCTCCTGAGGACTGCAGAATGCTGGGAGTTCCCTCTATATGAGGGCTCTCCTCTAAGAAGGATGCTTTCCCTACGTTTCTGATACAATATATAGTGCTTACAGATTTCAAGGAAAAAAAATGCAGTGGGAGGGAAATCTCCAGTAGTTCTTTTCTCAACTGTGATAACATTAGGCTACACATTTAAATAAGGTTATAACTTATAACAGATGTCCTCCAAATGGGCACAGAAACATTTCCCCTTTTTTCTCCCTCAGCTTTTTCTCCCTCTGCTTTTTCTCCCTCTCTCCCAATTTCTTCCACAGCACTTCCTAAGCTACTGATCTGCCCGGAGTTACTTCTCCCAGCTTACCTCGTAGAAGAGCCCTTCAGGAAACTGCTGGAAGCACTGGGCGCACACGAAGCACTGCTCGTGGTACAGCTCACCATTGCTGTTGACAATTTTCTCTGCTGGTGCAAAGCCACCTCTACAGCGCTCACAGATGGCATTCGCGAGCGCATTCGCCATGTTGCTGCCATAAAAAAACAGAGGAAACGGAAAGAAAATTAGCCCCAAAAGGTAACGCCGCTGACTGTGACTCAGAGTAAGATTTTCCATGGACTTAATGTCTTGTGGTGTTCCCTTAGCAGTAAAACTGCCACTTCCCCCTGTCCCTAAACTCTTTAGAAACAAAAACCCTACAACACACTCTAATAACAATTAATTGAAAAAAACAAATAGATGCAGTGTCACAGATACATTTACCGTCTTTTTATGATATGAAAAGGCAGGTAATTCAAAGAAGTATTGTAAAAATGGTAAAATACATTAGAATAACAGACAGCACGGGCAAATGTTAACAACAATTGAAGACTGGCATCACATAGGAAAATACGATAATTCTGAAATAATCCATAGTTCTAAAATACATAAAACACTGATTCAAAAGCTCTAAGCAGGCAATATGGAAGATTATAATGTGTTTAGTCTGGCAGATTACTGAAAACCAGAGCAGACAGTCTTTCCTTACATCATCTTTACATTGCTTGAAGTCGTTTTAGAAATTTAGTTTATAGTCAAGGGATTTTGGGTTGGTTTGTTATGGCTCGTCTGGGTTAGAGCAGCTCACAGCACCCCAGCATCAGGCCATGGACAAGGGACAAGGTGGAACTGCTCTGGCCGCAGTGCTGGGATGCTCCACCGTGACTCAGGCATAGGTCAACACCAGGGAAAAAATACTCAAATAGCAACCTTGGCTGCTTCTCAAAGACCGTAACATGACAGTGTGCTAGCTGCGAAATAGCAGAGGAATTAGCAGCTTCACTGGGATCGTGTCCACATCTGCAACAGCCAGGACAACTGCGGTACAATTAATTAAGGCTTTAGTACCAGAAAAAGGCTCATTCAATTTTTTTACATGTATGTGCACACAGGCACACATTTTGATAGAGAAATCTGCTGCATCTGTAAGCGCGGAGCACTCGTTCCTGTGCAAGATGCCAAGCTTTTCCCCCCGAGGGGTTAACACCTCTTGGCTCCCACCAGGTTCAACAAGAATCAAACCCTTTCCTTGCACAGCACCGCTTACACCTATCACATGGTTCAAAAAGGAATGTGCTTTATCTATTTCTTACGCTGTGCCACGGAAGAACCCTACGCAAGGTCACATCTGACCAGTTATTATTAGCTGGCTTTTTTTTCCTCTCTGGAGCTGTCTGCAGAAGAGGACAACAGTGACTGCTATCAAAATATTTGCTGTCCTCACAGTGAAACAATGACTGGGCAGATTTCACAGAGGAGGTCAGACCGGGGAATGGTCTATTTGATATGCAAGAGACAAGCACACTGAAAAAGTGCAGTGATTATACTACAAAATGTGGTTAAGTATAAAGTTAGCCACACTAAGTTGGTGGGGGAAGAAAGTCACTTAAGCCATCCTCTTTATTAATTTAACTGAGCGGTAATCATAATAAAAACTGTGATCCTTCGTCATCACCTCAACAGTTTGAGTACTAAGGACGTTATGCTGCGAAGTTACTTGATGTTAAGTGCTGTCAGAGACAAAATGCAAGCAAAAACATGAAACAAACTTTGAAAGCTAATGAAAGCATAAAGTTTTCCTCCTCGATATGCAAAAGCACTTGTATGCTTTGATTTGAAACACATGTTGTGTGAAAACAGCGATGCACGCAACAGTTCTGCATTAGTGAAATGGTCTATACGTTTGCCCCAAATAAGCAACAGCCTAAAATCTGAGACTACTTGGCAAACGCCAACCCAGTTTCAACTGCTGATAAAAATTTCTGACGCAATTACAGATTAAGTTCACAGCAACAGCTCAAATTTTCGCCGATGATTACAACTGGCACCGTATCAAACACAGAGCAGCGGCAGAGGCTGCGTTAGAGAACAGCTCCCGCAGCCTGCCCAGAGCTCAGACGGTAAAAGCCCTGGGTACCGTATGCCAACGGCATCACCGCGGTCACGCCCCAAAGGTGAACAGAGCCAACTTACAATCTTGCATAAAAGTCACAAAACTCTTTGTAGAGTTTTATGTCACTGTGCCTACGCTGCAGTTTTGACACTGGTTTCTCGCCTTCGTTTCCCGCAGAGTTGTGGCCATCGCGAGCGACCTCGTGGGCGATCTCTTCGTCCTCCGGGATCGCGTAGGGGTGAGCTCTGCGCTGGAAGTCCATGTCTCTCTAATTGCTTTCACGGGCGTGTATATTCTGTGCTTAGACTGCAAAGGAGCTGGAGGCAAAGGCGGCTAAAGAATATGCTGGGCTTCCCCTTGTTCCCAAACGAAGCGATTGACTTTCACAGCTCCGTGTCACTGAGCCAGACCTACCCAGCGCCCTGCCAGAGCTTCAAGTTAAAAGCTGGGCTGCGGAGGAGCACATTCCAGCGCCAGGCTGTCATGCAGCCTGGATGCTGGAAAGGGGCTTCGCTGCTGGCTGATGATAGAAGAAATCTTTTCGGGCCTGGGAGAGCCGTTTTACGAGCAACCTATGTGAGCGAACATGTTCCCCGGCAAACGTGTCCGCAGCTCCTGTCTGCTGAGGGGTGGATTCCAACAACACTTTATCTTGGGCAAAACAGCAAGGTAAAGCACAAAGAGGAGACTGCTGTCATTAGGTAAATATTGTTTTAATACCACGGCATAGTAATTACACTGTAAAAATGGCCTTTAATGCTCCACTTCCATCTTCTAAGTCGTATGTGCTGAATATATCTCCAGGCATCTTCCTTCTTGTCAGCACTTCAGCGAAGGCGTAGATACAGGGGGACAGTTTGTTTTCTGTTTTGCCTCGCAGGCCATTAGCTGAACTGCCAAGTGCATTATAATGGGCAACTGATGAAGGAGTTAAAATGGAGCTTGGTTTTCGGTGCTGGGTTTAGAGCAATTACCCAATGCAAGAATGCTCCATAGAGTTGAACACCGAAAGTAATTTATAGTGGACATTAGGGAACGGAGAGAGCAAGACTGGGAAAAAAAGAAGAAATCATAAAAATTCATCATTCCTTAACCACGGAATGCCCTACTAATGTGGCAATCATTTTATGGTTGCACTCGCTTCAAAAACCTATGGTGTGCTGCTTACTAGGGGAGGCACCGGCAGCCACGGGCCTGCACTCCCACAATGCTTGGGGCAGGCAGCTTCCAGGAACGTGTAACGCCAAGCCAAAATGAAAAGGGGTTTTGGAAAGCGGTCCTGGGTAACTACCTCTTGCGGGGAACTGACTCAACCTCGTTAGCAATCTGTTAGACAACAAAGCCACAAGCACTTTGTGCTGGTGACACACAGTGTCTTGGCAGCCAAGGAATTTGCCGGTCTGAGAGGGAGCAGAGAAAGCGGAGGAGGGCAGGAAGAAGACCAGAGGGAACACGCAGAGAAATGAGAAATAGATGACAAAGGACATGACAGAAATCCCAGTCAAGGCTACTGCTTGTTCATATGCCTTCAGCATCTAAATAAAAATCATCCTCGAGCCTCTCGCAGAGGGTCTGTGTTATGACCACATTGCACCACACCTCTCAGCACTGGCTGAGGTGGCCGATAAGCACCCAGCAGAGGACAAGTCCGAGACCCCTCAGGGCTCACACATCGCCATCTTCCCATCACCTAGCCAACACAACACCACAATTCTTCCGCTGAAAAGCAAACAGGCCAGATTTTGGGAATGGGTTTGGTCAGGTGTCTTCCTTTTCACTCCTCTTGGTAGCCCCCCACGTGCCACAGGACATGGCGGCAGGTGGGGCTGAGGCGGCGTGGCCCAGCGTATTCACCTGCCTGTGGGTCTGACTGCCCGTCTTGTACCAGAGCCACCGGCAGCCACGGGCTGTAACAGGCCGAGGAGGCTGCGCCCTCACCAGTTGCAGGGCTTGGCCGGAGCTCAAGCCCTGTTTTTGTCTGCTCCAGGTGGAGCAATAAGATGTCCATCCAAAAAGCCTGATTTCACCGCCCTAGCTTTTTCCAAGGGGCAGCCCCGTGAGGCACGGCGACTCCATACATGCAGTAAGCAGAAGCAGCCTTGTTCTCCAGGCCTCTGGCCACTGCTGCCAGCAGAGTTATTCCCGACTCGTTTCCCGTTAGGGAAGAAAGGAGCGTGCCAGGAGTTTAAAAAGGGCCTTCCTGCTACTGAAACAAAACACATCTTCTACGGGGATGGTCTGGTAATCCACAAATGCAGAGCAGCTGGCCATCTTTCTCTTCTTTTTGTCATTTTGCTGGAGACTTGCTGCCAAGATCTGAACCAGGCTGTTAAAAACACTTTGTATTTTCACTAGGAGATCTTAAGTCTCCCCAGGGTGCAGCAGGGGAGAAAAGGTAGGCAGGAAGGAAGACGACAGAGCGGCTCCTCCTGGCACACGGGGATCTGCTCAGCGCCAAAGGTGACTGCTGGGGAGGTGACAAAGGAAACGGCACAGGGAGAGGAGGGGAAGCATCCTGCTGCTGTCGTGAAAACCAGCAGCAAAACAAACGCGCTGCTTTATTGTCTCAGAGGGAAAACTGCCTCCTGTCTCCCTCCAGGAAAAACTGAACTGCTTTCTCCGGAGAGCCTTCCAGCCTGGCTGCCCACCCCGGTGGCAGCCCACGGGGACTCTTACCGAGACGGCTCGGTGGCCGGCGAGCCCTGCCGAGCGCCTCGCTTCATTCCCCAAATAGATGAGCCGAGCGGTCACAGCTCCAAACAAGGTGCTTGGCAAAGGCAGCTGCCGCTTGGCAGCCTGCCCCCGCGCCCCTGAAATAACGCTGCCCGCCCAGTGCAAACCTGCTGCATCACCGCCGGTTTCGGAGGCCACGCACCCCATCGGGACGTGCGGGGGATTCATGAACAATCACGGTGCAGCCCTCCCCTTCCCACAGAGGTAGGGATGATTTCATGTTCGTTGTACTTAACAGGGATGGCACGCAGTGATCCTCGCACGCAAAACACGGAACAACTAGAGTGGGAGCTCTGCTGCGAAATAGGCGTGAACCTGGAGCGCCTTGTGCTGATTTCTGCACCAACCTTTTGAAGTGCTAATTGGTTTTTCGTGTCTTTTTTTTCACTGAAATTGAAAACACTCTTGGGTTCTGGTTGCTGCGATCGCTCATCTCTTAAGCAACAAAATACCTTCTGCGTTAAACTGGTCTCTTAAGGCAACTGGAAGGAAGATATAAATCTTTTCCGTAATAAAGATGTACGTTGTAGGTGCCATTTTCATGTGTGCTCAGCACTACCCTGATTCTGCTGAAAAGGATGGAAAACCATCTCGAAACCACTGCAATAAAAAAAAACAGGTGAATTCCGAGTGCTCCTAAAAGTTTCAACCTTTAGCTTTAGCCATAAGAAATATGATGAAGCTTCTGCGGTGGGAGTTTAAGCAGGGCAAACAAAAAGACAACTCTGGCTGTTTCAGATACTTCAATATAAACGTATTCTAGTATAAACATGTCCAAAAAATGCTTTGGTCTCTGCAAGCAGCGAAGGTTCACATTCCATCACTTCATAAGGAAATGAATATGACTGCAATAAACAGGTACGCAGCACCTTCCCACACAACAGTTTTCATTGGTCAGAGGAGCACAGTGAAAAATCAGTCTCTAGCAAGATTCACAGAAACCTAGTGTGATAGTTAGCTCTAGGACTTTTCTGTTGTACGCAATATTAAAAAAATATATTGTATTTTCTTCCTGCTAATTGCAAACGTTACCAAATGAAGCCATGTTTTGCGTCAAACAAGAGATGACTTCTTGTGTGTACAGATACTTGATCCTCTTTAAAAAGGCCATCTCTTCCTCCCCCACTACTATTTTTGCAGCCTACACAGACATGAAAATCAAAACAGAAAGGCACAGCGGCACACAGGAAAAGCTCACCAGTGCTCTAGTATACCTGCGTTACATGAGATACGGCATCCCATCAGTTATTCTTTAAAAACCTCTCCCTGTGTGGTTAGCTGTATGTGTACTTCCCCATGCTAAATGTACCGTATTCAAACTCTTCCAACTCAATCCATTTTAAAGCCTTTAAAGATGTAATTACACTAATGCATTTCATATAACATCATTTCTATTCCCGTGCCTAATTTAAGACCAATAAAAAAGGTCAGCTACTCAGTGCTAGGGACTGCACATCCAACGTCTCGAAGAGACTCCCTCTAGAAAAAAAATCTTTTTGAGAACAATGAGACAAAATCAGGCCCATGAAGCTCAAAGGCGTCTTTCTGTTTGGATATAGCACAGTGAACTTCACCACACCAATTTCATTCAGTTCTAAAATTTGAAAGCATTCGGGCAGGAATAAAATTTATACCTGTGGGAATCCAAACACTGGAAAGTCAAGTGAAGAAGAGAATAGATTGTGGTCAGGCAATTGCAAGCAAATTACAACTAAGTGTATGTGTGCTCCTCATCCATTGCTTAAGGAACAAATTTAAAACCCAAACACATAAAAATGTATGAGGTTGATTTTTGCATCTTCTGACATTTGAAATCCTAGGAAAATGCTTCACTGCCGTACGTCTCTCCAGAATACCCGTTTGCTAGCTCCAATACTCAGCTCATGTCATCTCTCACTGTAATTCACCAGAAATGCTTTCCTGAACGTAAAGGCAAGTGTCAGCCTCCCCTAGCTGGAACCGATGTTTTTACAAGGCGAGCCCTCTGACCTGAACAGTTCGCCCAGGAGCTATAATTAATACCTTGACTAAACATAACACCCAGGCTACCAGGAAAGACGTCCAGAACGTCCATGAAGCTCCTTATAGGGCTGAGATAACTGTCAACAGCAGGCTTTCTGGCTCTAAACAACGCTCTTATTATAGCAGCGTCTCCACTGGAAACACCGTGCCGAGGAGTGACCTTCAGCCAAGCTGCCGAGGGGCAGCCCTCACTTCTCTCCCAAGTCCTCTTCAATGCTGCTGCCAACCTGCACCTTCAGCAGCGTAGCCTCTCTGGACATTTTTCACCTTCATTAAGTTTGTTTTTCTAGAACTCAGGCTTCCAGTGATGACGTTTTTCACGGCCCGAATTAAACAATTTGTTTGGGGTAGAAGGCAGCATGTGGTAAAGGAAACATCTTTTCAGCTGCTGCTCTTTTAATTCTCTCATATACAAATTAAACCGTAATTGTGCGTCATTCTGGGGTTTGGTTTCCCATTTTTTTTCTTCACATGCTCACTGCAGCATCACCTGGCTTTAAAACCAGCAGAAGGGAAGGCAGCTGAGCCATCTGCAGTTATTACAGCAAAAATTAAACACCGCCACTAATATTCAACAGCTGAAAGAGAATAACCAGAAGTGATTTTCCCTCCTAAGAGTCGAGCGTGACTCATATATTGACAAATAAAGCTAATGCAGAATAACAGCACCTTTAGACTCCATTACTATGGCCATAAAATTTTGGGTAATACAGAGGGAGGATCTTCGTCTTGTAGCAGCCATTTCAAGGAAGGAAGCACAAAGAATTCCAGTACCAGTTACTGAAAAGCATTACTTGGCAAGCATTTTCCATACCAAAGGCTATGGTAAGCTTTTTTTTTTTTCTTTTAAAGTTTTCACCCCCACAGTTTTCACCCCAATAGCTGTCCAATCCTAAGTGAGTAAAGCAGGAGTGAATGAATCCAACACATGCATGTGAGGCCACAAGCAAGCTTGTGAGGAAAGATGGAAAAATTCACACTTGCAACAGAATATTGCCGGGAGTATCTGAGGGAGCGGAGCTGGGGATCGCCCAGGTTACTTGGAAGTGAAGGGAAGGGTGAGCGAAGGCAGAGCTTTCTGCTTTGGATCAGATGGGCTCGAGCCCTGCCAAACCTCCCTCCTGTTGTTACATGACACTGAGCGTGTGGGTATAATGTGAGGATTAGCTAAAGAAAGGAATGTAGTTTAGAAGTAAGCAACTGCTTGTACACTTCGGGCAAAATTCACTACCCACAGCCTGGTCGCTCTTGGAGCTATCCCAAGGCTGCAGTGCTGGCATGCGCTTTGGGAAAAGAAGAAAATAGGTAAGGAACAGCTTTTAAAATATATCAGAAATACAGTGTACGCTTCAGTCTTTGAAATCAGCGAGGAGGAACGTACAAAACAATGTAATGAAAAGCCAAATATCAAGCCAGACGAAGAGCTTGCAATGCAAACTTTCCATACGGAACAAGAACTAGACCAGCCAGGGCAGTTTTGAGTCATAACTCTGAGTGGGTAACATTTTTCTAATAGCTGCATAGGAACAGAGTTCAAGAGGAATACTGAGCTTGGCATCCAGAACTTTATGAGCTATGAAAAGCGTGGCATGCATGGATTCTACATGCTGGAAAAGACGTTTTCACCTTCATCCATTCATTCCCTGCTGGAAGAGCTTGAATCTTTTGGATCTTTTATGTAAAAAGGCGCAGCTGACAAATGCTGTCAGGTATCACTGGCTTTGTGCCAATATGTTACCTACTTTTTATTTTGATGAGGCTGATGGCTAATAGCTTTCACTTAATTTTCTTCTAGCTCTATTCTGGCCGTTAGAACAGACAGAAAAAGCAGAAAAGCTACAGGGAAATGCCATGAAAGTCATAAAACAAGTCCCTCTTGTTTGGAAAAAAGCTCCACTCAGATTAATCATGAAGCTTCATCTTGTTGATACATAAAGATGCATCCCAGGATGCCTTACAATCTTCTGGCACACCTGAGCAGTGCCATCCAAAAACACTGCACACGGGGCGTTATATATGAAACCATCACTTCAGAATGCCACCAAGAACTACCTAAAACCCTCTAAAAGGCCTGCCTGCTCTTTCTGCCCCTGTCAGAGGCAACATCTTGGCAAGCTGGAGCTGCTCCCGTGCCCAGAGAGCAAAAGGCGCACGGGTCTCCGGAGGTCACCGTGCCTGCTAGCATTGCATTTCGTGGAGCAGCAGGGAGACCACAGGAAGAGAGAAACAGGAGGGCAACCTGGTCTTGCACCCTGTAAACTTGTTCTCCCCGATGCCTGCACGTTGGCAATTTGTAGCAAGTGGTGGCATTCACGCGGGATTTAGCTTTCTCTCCTCTGCAGAAATATTTCCATGCGTAAATTCAGTCCAGCGTGACAGACTGCATTCAAAGGAGAACTTAATTAGCACGAGGAATAACGAGCAATCGCATTACGTTTTCTGTAAAGAACACCATTGATAACATGTTATCAAAACACGTGAAATCAAAAGCAAAAATCAATCCACAACTTCTATTTACCCAACTGATGCTGCCAGAGCAACAAAAATACTAATTGCTGTAATCATCGAAGCTTAACCAATTCATTGAAATCACAGATTATGACAATGAGGCAAGAGTAAGAGGAACACCAGTAATGGCTCGGTTTTCCGTCATGCAGGCAGTTACCTCCGGTCATTTGGAGTCACAGGAGGCGATAGTCAGAGCGAGCAAGTCAAATTGCTCTGCAGTTATTATGCAATCTCAAAGACAAGGGGTGAGCGAGAAGGCAAGAAAAAAAAAAAGGGTGTGTTCGTTGTGAGCTATTTTAACCCCTAAAGCAATGAAAAGTACAGCACAAATGAAAGGCGAGGCCTCCAGTCATTTGGATATCTCAAACTAGGGTGCAACACAAATTCTAAGTATTGGAGTATTAAAATATAAGCATGAAGCATATTTTTGCTGGCTGGAAGTTACTATAATTAATAATGTTAATAACTGAATGCTACATTTACATGGACAAATCCTCTCTTCAATTAGAGCACCTAGCAGATGAGCCAAAGTGTTTTTTAATTGGGAGTTACAAAGCGTCTGATTCAATTAAATATTTCGAGGTCCCAACTCTTTATTACTCCAGCAGAGTTTCTAACCACAACAGTGATGAACTGTACTTTTTTTTTTGTGGCTGAACATTTATTTTCAAGCTCTTGCTGATTTAATAAATTGGTTTCTTTTTTTTTTTTTTTTAACCAATATATTGAAAATTCCTGCTGGACTTGCTGATACTGGCACCACGAGGAAGCAGAACATCTACCTACAGAAAGAGGTTAAGTAAACGTTATCGTTTGTGATGCTATTAAGAAATGCTGCCAGTGGAAATCAACTCTAAGGTTGCTTCCAGTTACAGAGCTTTTCTTTCCGCCTTCCCCAGTGCCGTGAGGGGTCCGAAAGCCCAGTGGGGTCCCTGGCTCCAGAAACTGGAGGAGACCCATGGCGTTGCACAGCTCCTAAACGCAGCACCTCAAAAGGCGAGGCAGGCGCTCAGCCCTACCGCACTGCCGTTGTTTTGTTGTTGTTTTTTCATGTATTTCTTCTTATACTCACCTACGAGCTTTGCTGCGCAGAGCCTATCCCCCCAAGGCTCAGTGGGCCGTAGGAATGTGCTTATGTCTCCTGTTTCATCTGCGAGGGAGTCTTTGTGCCTGAAATTTTGGGGCACATCCACATGCCTTCCAGCCCGGAGCCGGTGTGCGCAGGCAGGCGGGAGCCTGAATGGACCCAGCAGAAGACTGCCTGCACCTACCCACGCAGACGTACCCATCAGCTTCGGCAGCAGAGCACAAAGGGGCCAAAAGGGTTTCTGCTAACGTAGAAAACATCCGCAGTGCTTTCTGCACAGGAGAACGGAGCAGTGAGCTGCCTGGGTAACTGACAGCCACCGCATGAACCTCACCCGTGATCATTTGTTGCAAATGCTGAGTTTACTTTTTGGTTAAAAAAATAAATAAATGTAAGAGAGAGACCAATCTCTTCAAAAGTCATTTACATTCTAAATTGCATTTGAATGTATATGAACTTGAAAAGAGAGGTATGGACAACTCTTTGATCAAATCCATTTTAAGTGTAGTTATTAGAAAGAGAATTGCCCCTGCTCTTCCCAATGCCTTGTACTGAGCTTGGAAATCAATATTATCAATTTTTCAGAGGACTTATCATAATTCTTACAAAGTGCATGAGAAGAGAAGGGAAAAGTGCAAAATCAGCGAGCATGCTGCCACTGCTAAGTGACTCCTAATGATTAATCGTAAATGTTTGCTTACAATTTCCTTTGCATCCTGTTCACTGAGAAAAGTGAAAAAGAGTAGCTCAGCACAGAGTTAGTTTTCTTCCAAAACACCATTTCTAAAGACAGGGCAAGACAAGATTTATCAGTGATGTTTGCACCAGATCAATATTGCTGGAGAAGAACAAGTCTTTCCCTCTGTGCTGAAAACATAATAATAATAATAATAGCAATAATGAAGCAGCTGATTTCTCAGCTGGCATGCAGTTCGATGAGGGCCACCTGTGCTCCAGGCAGGGCAGTAATGGTGCTCAGTGCGCTTCCAGCTCTGTGCCCAGGGAACATCCTGGACAGCCACGGTTCAGGCACTGCTGAGCCTCCACCAGGCAGGGAATAGAGGATCCCTGCCCTAGTGGAGGTGTAAACCAAGCACTTTCTTGCACTGTGTACGTTCAAGGAAAAGGTGAGCTATCAGACCAGCTTCGACATGGGGTGGCCAGGCTCCAGCTCCCTATAAAGTTGGTAAAGCTGCCACGAGGAGGGAACATGCCCTCAGAGGGCAATTCCTCCATACAAGCTTTCTACAACACGGGTGATGAGTGCGGGGGCTTGCTATTTATGGCTGTGGGTGACCTCAGTTTCCTCAATCGGATGTGCTGGTGCTCCCCAGCCCCCTCGTGTCCTCACCGCTGCTGGTGGGACACCTCAGCTGCTGGGTCACCACGCCGTCAAAGCAGCTGGGGCAGTGACTGGGTGGGAAGGAGTGAAACCATGCATTAAAGCGAGCTCTGCTGCTTGCGAATTAGGCCCTGTAGGTTGCCAGAGCTGTGTGAGATGAGTTCCTCTCAAGATGATCTGGCACCTACTTGCTAAAGCAGGACTCTGCTGGAGAGACTCCGTGAGGTGTAAAAATGCGTTTATCAGCTTTTACTCTAAGCTGCAATCTGACAAACTAGGAAACTTAACGGCAAGAGCCAAACTGTATTGCTATGGTCCTTCCTGGAAAACTCTGAGGGAAACGTGCTTAGAGACTGACTCATCATAAACTGAGTAGCAGACCTGAAAGACAATGATGGGGGTCAAACCTTTGGCTGAAGCGACACGAATGGACGCAGATGCAGACGCTGAAGATTGGCTTCCTGTTACGGAGCTCAGAATCCCACAGCACGCGACCTACCACGAAGTTATGTCAACGTAAGACATTAGTTTTATACCGCATAGGATCCAGAGCTGCAATTACAACTGTACTTGCAGCATGGAGAGGCTGTCCGAGACACCCAGCACCCAGAGCGAAGGGGTGCGAAGTGCTGCCCACCGGGTCAATTGGCACTGCTCCTGCTCACCTGCACCCAGCTCCCAAAACACAGACACCAAAGACGATGCAAAAGGCAGAAAAGAAAGGAGGGAGAAATCCCATACTGGGCTGAGACGTAAAAGGCTGTAAAGAGAAAACCAGCAGACATCATGTATGACTACAGCAGACGGTGATTTTAACTACTATTTTTTTAATACAGAAATTCTCAGAGGATGCCCTAAGAAGATGAGCACAACTAAAGCACATTCTGACCCAATATTAGAAAAACAGGATAGTTTAACCGGGAAAGAACCTTAGGGTGAACTGCTCCTCAGGGGGCTGATGTTACGTAGCACATTTGGATTCACGTGCACCTTCCAGGACATAAAAAAAGAAGCTAGAACAAAGAGCTGGGGAGAGAAACTACAGGAGGGCAGGCAAAGCCAGGGAGGATGGCAAGCTGTATTCAGCAGACATGAAAGAAACCTCTTGTCTTTCTTGCGGACTCTAGATACTCCGAAAGTATGTGCTAAGGACAGGCATTCTAAGTGTCACTGGATGGGGGGGCACACATGAAAAAAGCCAGACGTTCCCAGTTTTAGAAAATTAAAGGATTTTTCCTCTCCACTCCGTTTGCTCCTTGCCCTGTTGTTATGTCATTATTTTCTATTTACAATGCCTCATCCTTTTGTCGCGGAGAATGCAGCAGAAATCATAAAACAAGGCTGCCTGGCAACACAGGCTGAAATATAACAAAATGGGCTAGGAAGAAGCAAGGTCCAGTTTGACCACGTACCCGCTGAGCTGCCAGCAGTACCAGAGGAGCCCTGTCCTCCGCGGCACTGGCTGCCGCCGCGCTGGCAGCATCCTCCGGCCACGCTCTGCTCACCTCCTGCACCTCATGCACCCGAGCTGGGTTGTAAGGGCCTCGATTTGGCATTTCCTCTGCTTGCATTTTATTTCGTAAGACTGATCCTTGTCTCGTATTTGTCTTAAACAGGAAGAAGCTCAGGAAAGGATCAAAACACCCAGATTTATGCCGGTGTAACGCAACCTCCCCCTGCCCATGAAGGGCCCCATTCCCACCTTGACCATGCACACAGCAGGCGGCTGTAGGCAAGAGAAACACCAGGGCTTATTTTCATATGTAAGCTTTAAAAAGCAGCTTTCGCTTCCGTAACTAGAGTCTTCCTCACAGCTAGTTTTGCATAAAGGGAAACTAAGCACAAATAGTCAAGAGTCTCTGCGCATCTTTCTTTAGCACGGATGAGTATTGTTCAGTCTATAATCATACGAACAAGATACTATTAATGCTAGTGAAAGTCCATCTAAGCAATCAACTCAGAATTAATATTCTAAATAGATGCCAAGTACACATATCACAGCCACAAGATGCCACATTCCTAGAAATGACTCAATATTTCTGGTATATTGTGGCAAATAATCTCAATAGGCTACCATAATATATTTTGCCACAATAATTTTTAAGGAAGGTGCTTAGCAAATCCCCCAAATCTGACTACCTGTCCTTCTGGAACTGCTAATTGGGGTAATGAGAGTGCAGTACCAAAACCCATATAAGTTACAAACCCTTCCAATGTGATGCATGAGTATCAACAACGAAAAATAATCTATAAATAAACTCAAAGAAAAGGCATTAGGGGATAGGAAGTGCTTCCTCTCCAACAGTGCTTTTGTTAGCATTTACACAAGAATCCTTTTCCGGGGAGCCTGAAGTGGTAGCAGACGGCTTTTGCGGGGGGGGGGGGGGGGGGGAATTAAAAAGAAAATCAACCTCACATTTTCACTTGCTCACGTTATACACAACCCCTCACCCTTTCTGCTCCGAGCAGAGGCTTTGTGAAAATTCCCCGCGCTGGCTCACGAGGCGGGTAGCACCGTGCGATAAGCCCAGCCAACGACCGACCGAGCGGCTTTCTGATTTTCTGTTGCCCTTCCTGCCCCGAGGTCAGGCCCAGGCCGCCTTCTTCACCTCCACAACCAAGGACCCCAACCTCCCCAAGCCCCGGGGAGCTGCCCAACCCCTCTGTTCTCCCCAGCATGGTGCCAAAATGGGCTTCACACCGCACCGGGCCAGGCCATGAGGTGACAACTTCTGGCTCCCTCCCGCCAGCTGACGCCATCCCGCAGCCGCCCGCCCCATGCCCGGACAGGAGGCACTCCACCACCAGGACCCTGCGTGTCCCCTCTCGTCCCTCCTGTGCCTTTTCCCCGAGTGCTTCGGGGCTGTTTCTCAGCACACGTGCAGAGCAGCGCTGGCATTTTGCTCTCTGGAAGCCCCGACGCCGTCGCCAGCTGGCTCTGCCCATGGGCCCACACTCACCTCAGCTTCTCCTCCTGCCAGGCGGGCTGCCCCACGCTATCCGGACGATCCCGTCTCCTCCTGTACAGACCCGACTGTGACAGCTCTTTCAGCTGCAAGGCCGTCATATTCCTCTACCTGGAGGTTTGTTGCTTTTTCTTCCTTTTGGTGGTGGCGGTAAGGGTGGGGGGTTGGCTTCAGGTTGGATTCCCCCCCTTCCAGATGTCGCTGCCAAGATGCCCGGAGAGAAGAGGCTCGGCGCCTGCACACCTGCGCCCGCTGGAGCCGTGAACCTCCGCAGGCAGGCAGCCGCCGCTCGGCTTCCTGTTCCTCATAGGTACACACCCTCCTGCAGGGCACCACGTTTCCTTGATCACTTTATCACACCTCGGGGATGGCCGTGACAAGCTCACTGGGCGCCCCACGGGGCTTTGCTTTGCTCCGACCTGGACAGGAGCGACTCAGGTGTGCGCCGTGCGAACGGCGCAGCCCTTCCAGAGCTGGCTGGAATTAGCCAAAAAAGAAAATCCACCGGGCTGTAATGAGCTAAAAAGTCTTCCCCACTGTAATTTACGACACAAAGGAACTCATTAGTGCTATAAAAGTGCGGAGCTACTCAAGCATGCCAGCAAACTCCAGCACGGAGATTAATCCAGCAAAAACTGTGCGGCAAGGAAACTTCAGAAATCAGCACTAAAATACTCTTTTGGAAACACAGCAACACTGTGCTTGTCAGACAATAGCTTTTTTTTCGTTTTTCTCCCCTACTCCTAGCTACCAGAACGTAACCGACAGCTATTTGTCACATTTTGCAGTGATGGAGCGTCCTGTGTCGCTTGCAAAGCAGGAATGAAAATGTTGAAGGTTTCCTGTGAGACAGGAAGGTGACTAGCAGAGATTTGCAAGCTGCGTGCCTCATCTCGGTTAGTAATAAAAGTCTTCATTTGTCTGAGAAGGAGGTTTCAAAGAACCTTACTCCTATTTAAAAAAAAAATTCGAAGCTTCTTTGACTTTATTCTTGGCACATATAAACCCTCAATTCACCGTATTCACTTCTGTGATGAGTGTGGGGGAGGAGAAGGGTTGGGTTTTTCAAATCAACTCCCATTTAATAAAAGCAGAGAAACCTAACAATTCGCAATGAGTGTTTTGACCAGGACAGGAAACAAGATCTATATGGGGTGAATCTCATAGTTTATTGTTAAAGTGCTTATTTTGTAGTGGAATACGCACAAGAAAGCATTACTGTAATTCATGTAACGGAGAAGTGCAAAGTGTGTACTAATGAGTATGTCACTTGTTATCAGTTTTGTCAAGATTACCAGACAGAACGCCAGCCCAGGAATTTTATATAATATTTTCAATGTCAGTCTGGAATGTCATCAAAATATAATATAAAACATCACACAATGGAAAAATAATAGAAATTACTCTGGAATCATATAACATGCCAAATAGATGATAGTTAGAGAGATCCCAAGTGATTTATATGATGTTAGAAGGCTGCACACATTGAAGTGTCAACAAGAGCTATATATCCATACTCTTGTCCTCAGAAAATGAGAAGGAACGGTCACAATATTTGCCTAAACACGCCGCATTCCAGTTTCGAACAAAGCACTTAAAATTACTTCTCAATGCACAATAGGATGAGCTTAAACATAATTAAATGACAGTTCCCTGCAGTCAGTCAGTGACTCAGTGAAAAGTTAATGCTGTTACAGGCGGATGTTCAGGACGGCGGATGACAGATGCCCGTGGCACAGCAACATTTACACGTTATCAACAGTTTTTACTGTGCTTTAAATACCAGTGTAGCAAAGATAGATGTTTGTCCAAACAATTTTAGATAATAACAATCTAAAAAGTGAAGACAGAGTAGGTTTTTGCTATGGAAGAGCTCTTCATAAACTAATAAAATTCAACTATTACCTAAATTTCTTCATAACATTTTATTGACTACAGTAGCAGTTTCTTCAGTGTACTTTTGTATTAATCATGATATGAGTCCATCAAAAATTAACAGAAAAATCTTCCCCGGCTTTGCTGCAAGTTGCATTAGTGTGAAGCAGTGTTAAAATTCGTGTTCATCTGCGTGGACAGCCACTGAGGCTGCATAGCCTACAGGACATCAGCTTTTACCAAAATGTGCTTTGAAACCTCACTTGCACCAAACTGATATTATTAAAATTTAAAATCTATACCAGCAGAGAGAGCACATATATTAAAGGAATACATGAAGTCCAGGCACAAAACTGAATTGTTTGTTACAGAGCTGCTTGATATCAAATCCGCCTCAATCTAAAGGAGGGCAAGATGGTTATTTTTTAAAACAGATGTGGTAGGCAACTCCACAGCATGCATTTTTAACTGGCTTCTTCAGCAAGCCTTGACAGGGGTCTAAGCTGCTTTAGAAAAGACTTTCTTTTTGGAAGACTTGAAGATAAGCTACTAGCTGTCTGCAAGAAGAAATCCAAGCAGAATTCCTTTTCTGCCCCATGGGATCCTACACCAATTCTCACGAGAGACAAGACTTCAGATCTTAAATTACTCAACTGTTAAGTTCTGAATATCAAATACAGGTTGTAAGGGTGGTTGTCAAAGAGGTGCTGGAGAATGCAAATGACTTTTCTCCAGTAACTTGCTGAAAGGTTTCCTGAAAGCGACTCAGACGGAGCTAGCTCTGCAGGAAGAATTTCCCAGGCGAGTGCCTCCTGCTCCCCCAGCCTTCTCTTACCTTCCAGCCTCTATCTCCTGTTTATAATTCAGTTTTAAGAGATTACATTCTTACATTCCTCCTGCATAGGATGGGGCTACTTGGATCTTTCACATTCCAGGAGAATTTTTGAGGACCAGCCAAGTTGCCACAGCTCCTCTTGCTACCAGCAACACACAGCCTCCTTTCATGTTCTGCACTTTGAAGATTCATCCTTCATTTCTGAGTGTATGCAACCGGCTCACTCATGCAACCGGCCTTCCTCCCTCCCCCAAAGAAAAAGTTCTGCTTATGTCGCTGCTGCAATCTGGTTGATAAGCACAATGCTGTCAATGTTTTGTTAGAGGGAAATATTCATCTGCGTCTAAGTACCAAAAGACAGAACCTAAACTGAAACTATACGCAAGTCCTTCATCCATCCCAAGCTATGAATGTCTTTTTGTTATGTGTTACAAGGGTCACACTTGAGTTTTCACTTCAGTCCTACAAGGCATTTATCTTGATATGTCAAGCCTGAATTTCACTGATATCTCATGCCTGAAAAGTGTTCTGCAAGTGTTTTTGCTTGCAAGTGTTTTGAAACATCGCTCAAAATTCCAAGCAAGTGCTATTGCTTTGGGGACTGTGGGTATTCAGCAGAATTCTGCAAATTAAAAATCATTTAAGACAGACTATGACTCGTCACTTTTCACTATGTTCATAGGGATAATCTATGATGGTAAAACCCATGTTGTGGATTTAGGAATAATAACAATTTTTTTAAAAGTACTTCTAATTCAGTGCATTTCCTTGCGAATTCTCATTTGCAGAGAACACACGTTAACTACAGAGATTAGGAAAGGCAAGGTCTTAGCATTCTCATTTCACACAGAGAAGCCTTTATTAACGTTATTGATCTTCTTTTTTCCGCTCCAGTGGCACAGTCTTGTTTTTTTTGTTTTTTTTTTTAACTCTGAACAGACGACCCGACTTCAATTAAATTTAGTTTGAAGATTTTCGAAGTGATAGAAAAAGCTGTTTACAAGGCAGCACGAAAGGTCAAAAAAATAAATCCAAAGAGCACCAGGAGAAGGGCACACAGATGCCTGTAGAGCACCCACAGTTAAAAGGTGCCAGCAGTGGGGACAGGAGAAAGGGCACATTTTTCCACCTCTTATCATTTCTCCATCCCCATTGCTGGCCCAGCTTATCGCTGAGGTGAGTCTCTCAAAAGTCACATGTCCAGAGTGTTGGCTTTCAACTATTTCTCACTAGGTCTGGAAGAAAAACACTCTTTAAAGCCAAAATTAAAAAAAAATAAATTAAAAACTACTCTCCCTCCCATGCTTTTCCTTGGAGAGCCTTCCCACAGACAGAAGAGGCGGCTCTGCTCACGGTTTGCTGTCCATGGAGAGAACGGTGCCAGTGGCAAAGCCAGCATCAGGCCCCGCTTTGCAGGTCAGCGGGAAGCATCCCGGCAGCAAGCGAAGGAAGATGGAGACAACTCTTCTGGTAGGTTTGTAGGAGGCAGCAAATTTTGTGATGCGCCAGGAGCAAGCGAGGTGTTGAATGACACCGCGGTGGTGAGCCTCAGGCGACAAAGAATGCCTTGGGTCACTGCTGGAGCAGATGAAGATAAAAGGAAAGGAGCAGAGAGAAATCAAGCCACAGATCTATGTACGTGAACCTTGAAAGGAAAATTTCAAAGCTTCACAGGAGCCTAAATGGTTGATTCAAGGAGCTAAATAATTAACTAATTACATGTTTCCTTCCTCGTGCCTAATGGGACTCCCACATCTGTTTTGATGTCTCTTGCCCTGCTCCACTTAGCAATCAATCAATCCCAAAGCATGCATATTTAATCTGTGGATGGCACTAGGAGCTGAGGCGCTTTACCACATACACTGCAAAGCACTGCTATGGATTTACGTCCAGTGATCAAGAGCTACTGCCATGATTTGCCAACAGCTGCTGGTTTACCTTAACCTCTTCTACGTCTGAGTAACATAAAAAACTACATGGTGATGTGCAAGCGTGGTGTAAGGGCAAGCGTGGGAAAAACCTTTTCTCCATCTGGATGCGAATCAAGTTCTTTCGGCTGCCTCCTCCGAGCTCTGCCACCCCCTGACCTTCTGCCCAAAGAATGCATAACATTCAGCTGCAAAACACTTATTTTTCTCCAGCAAGTGGAAACCTGCTTGAGGATGTGCTTAACAATAACTCCCTCTGCTGGGAAAACGCTGCCTTCTTGCTCAGTTCCAGCATTTCTCTCTCCAGCCAGAGGGATCTGTTTATTAACCCAAATTCACTTTAGTAATTCACACTGGGGCCAAGTTGAGAACAGAAGGGAATGACAGACCAGCAGCTTAAGATGCAGGTTAGTATTATAACCAGAAACGTATGCTATTAATCAGTTGGTGATCAATGCATGAGTAACAGTGCAAGGAAAACATGCGACACAGCATGAATCAGTCTTCCCTGCTGTTTGTAAATAAGCCTCTCAAAAAAGAGTGATAAACAAACCGGAAAGTGGTTGAAGGGTTCAGATGGATATAAATACTCACATGGACCCTGAACCCCATGGGATAAACATCTTAAAAAAAGAAAAAACCCCAAAAGATAGGGAGGTGAGGGTAACAAAGCCAGCAAATTCAGGATTTTAATCCATTTTAATAGCCTGGGATATGTGGAAAAACACAGGTAAGGCACACAAGCAATTCTGAATCTACATTTCTAGAAAGAGAACCTTCCCTTCAGAAATATTTTACAGTCTCAGTATTAGAAGCCTCTTCCCAAAAGAGATTTTCAAACCTTCTCAGGAGGACAACCTGAGAAGTCATATTTTTAAACAAGTTGTCTTCCACCAGCACCCTACTACTGTAGATCTATCCAGAATGTCTCATGAATTATAATGAGATAAAACACCCCCGAAAATGGGGTTTAAAGCCCCTGGAGCCAGCTGGTTCCCCAGGTACACACTACAAAAGGCCAAAAAAGCCTCAACAACAACAAAAAAAAGACAGCAAAAGTAGAACCATAAAATGGGTGGCAAGTGAAGGAAGCACTCCATGTTTCAGCACTTTGCTGATGGCTGGTTTTGTGCCCCAAAAGCCAGCGAGACCCTTGAGAGCCGCAGAAAGGTCAGTTGATCCGCTCCAGGAGGGCATCTAACAAGACCTGGTTTTGTGGGACAGTGAGGGGGAGATCTCAAAACAGGCCCCAGGCTGACTTTTCCCCTTCGCTGAAAGAATGGGAGCGTTAGGATTTCTAATTTTTCTCCAAAATACCACCAACTGAGGTTAAATAAATGTGAACAAAAAGACAGCTGCCTAAAAACTGCTTCCTCTTTTGATTGCCCAGTAATGAATTCTCCTCGCCCCTTTGATTTCCGTCTAACAAATTATTTTCAGATGACTAATGCTGCATTGAAAGCAGAGAAAGACAAAGTTCTCATCAAGATTTCATAACTTTTACACTGAAATGAAAGGAAACTGGCAAAGGCGGAAGATTGCATGCTCCCTTTGAGAAGGACAGAAGAGCTCCTGGTGGCCCTCACAACATGGACATGCTTGAAGACACCACTACCACCACACGGCACGCGACCAGATGATGACCACCAAAGCAACAAAGAGAGTTGAAGCTTCGTCATGGCCGCGAGCAATGGGGTTTTCAAAAGACAATCCATCCCTGGGCTCCTGGGAGGAACCGGGGTCAGAAGAAGGATGAGAAGGTGAAATTACGCAGTACTGCTGTACAAAGCAGGGCTTGTTGATTTAGCAGCTCAGAAGAAGCTAGGATATTCGTTGTGGTATGTTTGTAAACACATTACAAGGCCATTTCACAGAGAGACCGTATTTCCCAAAAAACAAGGCAAGGAGCACGGAGAAACCCTCTAGGCAGCACAGCAGATCAGGCATACCAGGAAGCAGTCTTCTACTCTGGCATTTCCAAGAAAGGCAGAAAGCAGAGGTTCGTTACAGATTATTACTGCACTAATGAACCAACCACGTCACCTTTAAAAGGTCAGAGATAAATAGTACAATAATTTCAGAAATAAAAAATAATATACTCTTTAAGGCGGAACATACAACATAGCTCGTGTCTAGAAAAATAAAGTTGAATGTATGTAAAGACTTCAGAAACATAGATAGGTAAGGTGCAATTTTCAGTCACTCATGGAAATCTTAATTTTTAACTATATACATTTTGGTTTCAAGGTTATTAAAACTTGTAACCTGTATCCATGCAAAAAATTCCATACAGAAAAATAAATTCACAGCGTGAAAGAAACAAAACTAATTAATCCTGAAAATTACGAAAAACTTGCCCTTTAATACTGCAAAAATCACTTTCAGATTCAGCAGAGAAAATAAAAATATAACCTCATACAGACTTTTCAAAGCATTTTAAAGCACATGAAAAACATCCTTAAGACTTCTATATTAGAGCAAATGTCTTAAACCTAAAAAGCACCAAACCTGAGGTTTGCTTCACTGGCAAAGTGACTGACTTTTGAACATAAAGAACTCCCTCAAATTGCACCAGAGGGAAAAATTTCGGCACCAGGTGGGACAAATCCATTCTTTCCACTGAAATTACACTTTCGGGTTCAGCTAGTCTGTGCTGTCTTCCCAAAACACGTCCCCTCCACCATCCCGATCGGCACTACCAAGTACCCCACTGCTCAGCACGGTTAGGGATGGCGTACATCTGCAAACCAACCCTGAATCCTCTTTCTGCGAGCCTGCATGAGGACAAAACGGTTTCCCTAAAAACCTTCCAGATGAGCAACAGCAAAAAGTGTACTGGGGACACCACGACACCTCCCTACATTTCAAGAACGCCAAAGGACTCTGTCCAAACCTCTATTAACAGTGCCACTCGCTTTTAGTAGAAGGGCAACCCAGCAAGCTAAACTGTTACTTATCCTCTTCCTAATTTCATTTATCACTGTTCCCATACATGGCTCCTGCTCAGAATTTCCCCACAAGCAACAAAAGCCAAACTTTTGGCTCTAAAAACAGCGTGGCTTGCATTCCAGCAAAGAGCAGAGACAGACCCAAGTACGTACAGGTGGACACTTACTAACAGGGTGTATCCTCGCCGGCAGCAGGTTCACAATAAGCAGCCTTTCCCATATATAGCTTTACAGTGAATACTCACTGTTTGCACATTTTCCCTGTGGTTATTACTGGTAGTTGTGATAAAAAAAAGAAAAAAGTGACTTAGCAAACCACTTCCTTCTTTCACCCTGTAAAAAAAAATGTGATGCAGCGAAGAGGACAACAAATACATCAAAGTTCACAGTTTAGGCTCCACAAAATCCATCGCGCAAATTGTCCATCTGAAAACAACCAAGGAGAGAGAAGGAAGCAAATCATCTCCCTGAAAGAAAAAGTATAGCTTTAATTTTATCACCTGTATTTTTAAAATGACAAAAGTACTAAAGCCTGGAGAGGGAACAGCCAACAGCTGTAGGTCCACTTCTTGGGATCATTCAGGTGTTCTCATCTTCTATGTTTCCTGATGCTCCAGGGACTGAACATGAATGTGATAACTTCCGTCCCTTCTGTGGTTTACCTTAACTTGTGGCTTTTTATGCCCTCACAGCAGTCCTCAGGTTGATCAGCTCATGCTTAGAGGGTGAACTGTGGCTGATTCCAGCACAGGGTTTCAGAAGGGGCCCACGTCTGCTGCATGGTTGTCTTCAAGGGTCTCCTCACTCAGGAGTCAAAAAGCAAAGGAACAGGCAACAACACTGTGCAAAAATCCAGAAATCTCAAGGAATATGAGAGAGCCACAGGTCCCCAGTTGGGAAGAGCAACACCTGAGGTCACAGGTGAGCACTGAACAGCAGCACAGAGGCACCCTACACCACAAACACCTCTACCAATGTCAAAGGGAAGGAGAGACCTTCTCTCCCCACCCTCCCACCTGCTTCAAAATGGGGAAAACCCTTTGACCTTCTTTTCTGAGATGAAGGCAGACAGCTTCACTCTCCATCTCTTGGAAGACCACCTTCTCTGCCAGCCTCAGCACTGGGCAAGGACTAACCGGGAACGGAAAACAACCACCGCCTCCTAGAGCAGCTTACTGTCATCAACCTACATGGCTGAACAGTAGCTGAGCTGCATCTCTGTTGTGCTGACACAGGCCCAAATTCAGTTTTCCTAAAGCAACCTGAATCTTGCTGATACCACTTCAGAGACCCCAGGCAATCTTTTACAGGTCAAAGTAGCAGTACCCCCAAGACACACAACATTTCCCTGCCACCTGCTGTACAACCAGAGCTCTGTCAAGTGCAGCTGCCAGTGATGGGGATGGAGAAGCGAGATGGCAAAAACTGCGTACGGGGAAGGTTCACGAGGCCACAGCCTCCACAGGGGACACGCAGGACATGCATCTGGGCAGAACTTCCCCCGAGCTTGACTCACACAGCAGTATGGCTTCAGGACATATGCAAGAGGAGATCTACCGAGCAGCATTTTCCACTGCATGCTCTTAATGAAGTGACTTGTGGCCTGCTTACAGAGAACAAACTATGAAGATGCAGTTTTCATATATTATACAATCTGCTTAAGGTAGCTTTCTTCCATTTAACAGTGGATTGGACAGAGCAAGTCAAACAGTTTCTAAAGGTTTCATATCTTCTAACCACAAGTATCTAACCCTCCTCACACTATTCAACCACATACTGACAATAGGGGTTGCAAAATATTCTTGTAGAGTTTATAAAGGAATTCAAGAAAATTGCTGTTCTTTTCTTGACCACTCAGAAGGGTATTTATCAATTTGTGTGTTTATGGAGAAGACCTCTAACATTCCTGTCCTTTTCAGATTAGTGCTTGTTTTACAAAACAGAAGTTAAAAGCAAATACAGCATGGGAAAACATGACTACTTGCCCTTGATTCTCCAAAGCAGCAGAACTGAGCAGGGCCAGCCTCTGATTTTCAGCAGCATTTAATGGAGAAACTGATGTGCTGCTCTGAGACACAACATTTGTGCTGGGATTTGACAGTGCCACTAAGGGTACTGCAGAAATCCGATCTATTTGGATATTTAAAACTGTACTTAGTTTATTTATCTGTAATGTATTTATCTGCAATATTCAATGCATCTCTGAAGTCTGTTGCACAATGCCTTGCCTTTTAGGGCCTTCTTGCAAGCTTTTTGTCAGAAAATGCATTTATCTCATTAACCTTTCCTGATTATTTTGATTGTATGCACCAAATAATACTATTCCATAACAAAAGATACTAAATTTGCTTTTTCTTCTCCACTATGTTTCTCTACACTCTCCTTCTTGCTATTTCTGTCTTTAGGCCACTTAACCTTATCAGTAACCCTTTTCTCTGGACAAATTAACAATGTAAGTTATCTTTCCAAGCTGATGTTTCCTATAATGCCGCATAGTGCTTCCTCATTTGAACTTCTTATCTCTTCCTGTGAAGTCCCGCAAGCACAGAAACAGCAGCGAAGTTGTATTAAATTCATCACCAGACAGTTTACCAGACTAGGAGAAAGAATGCACTGCAGCTTTGTCTCTCAAAAGCAGCACGGCAAATGTCAAGGTAAGCACGGTTTGTTCCTGAGGATACAAAAAAAAATCACAATAAAGCTGCTGCAGTGCGGAATGAAAGAGAGGCCACTTGCTATTCCAGTGCGTATTATTTCATATATCGCTCGTATGCCAGCAGGCCCACTTTCAAAGGAAGCCAAGGACAGTTGGTTGATTCATGGTGACTGTAAAAGCTGTGTGACTACATGGAAAATGCCAATAAGCATCTGTTAAAAGGGAACTAGGAAAACACGCGTTAACTTTTAAATTAACACTTTAAAAAAAAAAAAAACGAGTCTGAGTCATTTATTAAGGAATTTGGCCTGGGTAAACACGATTTTTCAGTTTTGTTTACTTCAGAGTAGGTGGTCCTATTGTATAACCAAGCCAAAACGCTGTGCTGAAAGAAAACTTGCAAACGACGTTACAGCAGAGAGCGGGACAAGGCCAGCCCTTGCTAACGTGCACTGCCCTGTCTCTGCGGTCTCCGCTTGCGCAGACGAGCCATAATGGGGAAGTGCAGCACGGAGCCACTCCAACCACCCCAGACAACCTCGTGAGGTCCTGGCACTGAGCTTCTAGCACCAGCAGAAGATGGGGTGGCAGCCCCCAAGGGAGAGGACATGGGCTGAGCATGGGCTAGGCCTGGAATTAGGCCGGCGTTGTAAAGCAACGGTTGCCTATGGGAGGGAACTGCTTCAGTCCCACGTTTCCCATGGGATTTCCCTTTGCTCTTTGAACCAGAGCAGCAGCAGGTCCTCACGGCTGCTCCGGAATGCCCTGCAGCTCCAGGACAGGTCTGTGCCCTCCTCCCTGCTGCGGGCAGTTTGGGCAGCTCCCCACCAGGAGCTCTCGGAGGCGCTGGCATTGCCAGGGGCTGGCGGAGAAGGCAGACAGTCGCACCCTGCAGCTGCCTGGCCTGCCACCCCGAGGGGTCACCGCTCACCGAGCAAGGCAGAAGGAAGCACTTACTCACGTCTCAGCCGTTCCAGTCTGCGGAGGGTGCAGACATGAGATGACTGGGCTGATCTAGGAGCTCACCACTGAAAGGGCAAAGTCTGGTTCCTTTTCTTAGGTTCCCCTGCTCTTCCTCCCACAACCACAATGCTCCTTCCTCACCTCCAACCCCAGCTGCAGGGAGCAGTGCCCTCCTTCGGGCCATCTCTTGCTCTCACCAGAGCTCTCTCCGAGCTGATGCAACCGACCAGAAGATGACCTTTTTATGGGGGGGGGAGCTGGTTAGTGAATTCAGCTGATGCAGAGCAAGGGAGGGATATGTGCCACTCTCAGCACAAGGAACAGAAGAGGGAGCAGGCAAGAAGCACCTCTCCATTTCATCTAAAGTGAGAAGTTCCCTCAGCTGGGGTGCTGGCAGGAGGTGACCCCTCCTGGGACGGTAAGCCACCGCCACGGGAATCCTGGAACCAAGGGCAACTCTGTAAAAACAGTATTTTGCATCTTTTCAGGACCGTCTGATCCCAGTCCTCTCAAGGTTTGCAATCATCCTTCCCCATTAATCAGTGACGTGCTTCCCCTTGCCATTAGAAGATGTCTTCCACGCATTTCCGAAGTCATCTGAACGTGAGCTGCACGCCTCCCCCTGCCAACACGAGGCAGTTGAAACCCGGGGCTCACAAGAAGTCACAGAGCTGTCCTTGCACCCACTGCGATGACAAGACCTGCCACAGAGCTGAACCACAGCTCGTCACCTCCCTCGCGTGCTTCGCACCAAACCCACCCTGTGCTTCCTGACAGCTTTGGCTTCGTCCCAACCGGGTCCCTGCCCGGCAGCTTTAAGGCATCTCCCCTGAGGTGGAGGGGTGACCCCATCCCTGCACCCCGCAGAACTCCCCGCAGATGGAGCTGGAGAGCTGCGCACCGCTGCGGGCTGCACTCCTCTTCTCCTCCTCCTTCTCCTCCTCAGTCCTGCCCTGCCCTGCCCTGCCCGCTGCTTTCCCATCACATCATGACGCTGAGCAAGTATTCGGTGTTGGGAGCTGTCAAAAGCTTCCTCTTCTCTAACATGAATGAGAATAACAGGAGAGAAGCTTGACCTTTCCACCAGCATACTCCTGGAAGATGTGAAAGCGGCATTTCCCCTGTTGAGCAGGGCAGTGAAACCACAGAATTTGCCCCAAAGCTAATGAATGCTACTCACCAGTTTTGAATCCCCGAAGGCATGTTCATCCAGCTGCCTACTTTGAATCTGCCCGTGGTCCTGCTTACTGTTATAATTCCCCTTACAGTGCCCAGGGCTGCATCAACCAGACCCTAAAAGGCCAGGATCCTCAGGGCCAGAAAGGGAAGAGATCATCACTGCTTTTCTTACCTCCTGCCTCCTCTGCAGTATGTGATGGGGGAAGACAAACAGCGGGGCTATAGCTGCCCGGCATGGCTGGATTGTTCCTCGTGATCCTGACACATGGGGAGGCACACGTACCTGTCGCATGCAGGCAGCACGGCCGTGGGCACTTACCATCCCGCACCGATGCACGCAGCAGGGGCACGTCGGGGCAGCGTCCCACTTCGCCTCCTCTGACTGCACCTCCCCACCCGGCCGCACCATCTCCTTTCTGGTGGACGGGCACACAGGAGGAGGCAACGCTGTTCGGTGAGAAGAGTGACTCTAACTCCCAGGTAGGGCTATCACGTTCCTCCTAATTCGCTCACGGAGACTGCAGACACATTAACTCACAACCAAAATAGATCTGCCGTCCGTGGAAGCAGCCCTATTCCCGGGTTTCAGTAAAGCGGAGTGCACCAACTAGCGGGTGCTGCGCTCTCTCCGGTCTTTCCCGAGTGCTTTCTAGGCTTTAACAAGGCCTCTCTGTTGTCCTCCTCTGGCACGACTGCTCTCAGGCTGTCTCAGTAATGAATACAGAGCCCTTTCAAACAAATCTAGGTCGACCACCCTTTGTTTTTTACACACAACATTTCCAAAAGACGATCTGCTTTTCAGTGCAAGTACATCATAATGCTAGGTCCTTTCAATACACCCTCCAGATCCCTTTTCAGCATGCCACGGCCATTTGAATTCTCCTTCACGAGTGCTTCTCTTAGCACTTCTCTTTGTGACACTTCAGCCTCTTCGTTGTGGACCTCTCTCCAGCCTGCCATGACCACTCTGAATGCCTCTCCTGTGCCCCCCGAGGCTGCTGCTACCCCTCCAAGTCAAGGGCACCTGCAGACTTCACAGGCTGTGTCCGGGTCGCTGATCGAGTTATTGAATGCCAGTGGGAAAGGAGGAACTCCTGTAAGGTCCTGTTGGGTAGGGTCTGCTGGTGGCTTTGTGTCATAACAAGAATTCCTGATCAAATGCTATTATCTTTTTTCTAGCATATGTACGACTTCCTTCTGGCAACTTCACCTAGACGATCATTTCCTAAATGAAAAGTGCTTCCCTACAAAACGCAGCCCGCAGCGGTGAGGCCCAGCCTGGAGTCCAAACCGACACATCTCGGAAGGGGAAGATGAAGGAAGGTGAGGTGGTAGCAGTGGAACTTCGGCAAATGGCACGGGACAGTGACAAAGCAGTGGCAGGAAAGGATGGGTATATACGAGAAGCAGGAGAAGCTGCAAGGCTTGTGCTCCAACAAAGCTAACCACGACGGCTCTGGAATACTTCTCTCTTGCCTGCTGGTGCAATTTTGTGCAAGCCAGCATCCACTGACAGACCTCATTCATTCCCTCCCCTCTACTCCCTATGCAAGGTCACCTGTCAAAGCTGGAATACTGACTGCTTTGAATTCATCTGTTCTTAGAAATCCACGCTTCTTTTTAAATACTGTACTATTCTCTTAGTATTTATATACTGAGCATTAACCATAGCCATACATTGCTAGGGATCAAAGTTAGGCTTACTGGTCTTAAATCCTCCAGCAGTCTATTTTTGCCACCTTTTTCAAGTATAAATCATGCATTCACTCTTCTGCTAGCCCTCTGGGGCCTTTTATATGGGCTCTCAAAAAGCATCACTAACAAGCATTACAGTGGTCTCTGTACTACTGCTGGCACCACAGGCACATGATTAAGCCAAAATATTACAGAAATTGTATCTCACTGTTTGACATTAATGTTGAGAAAAGCATTCTTCCTGAACATTATTGCTGCACATTGCTATTATCTTTAAGGATTAAACGGTAACAGTGACAGCCAGGGGAAAATAAACAAAATTCAATGCAAAAGGAAAGGCTATGTCGGTGGAATGGTATGGAAAGAGCAGAAGATAAATCCCCTTTAGGAACTTATTTACACATTTCATACTGATCCTAGCTGCACTCACTGCCAGCTGTGTGAAGCTGGAAGCAGGCTGCACAACCAGCCTCATGCTGTGAAACTGAAGCCCATGATGGAAAATGTCATTAATGGGCTCCCCTGTCCCCAGCGAGACTTGGAAGAGGAAATGAGATAGCGCTGAATCCATGGCTCTTACAGAGCATCCAGCACTCATACCCTGGCTAACACTATCGTTAACCACTTTCCTCCCAAGCTCTCTGGCCCCAGAGCTTGGAAGTTTCTCACCAGGCCCTGCTAGAGTTGTCCCATTATACTTTTGCAAAAAGGACAGCAGCTTGGCTGGTGAAGAAAGCCAGAGCATGGACGCTACCAGGTGACATTTATCATTTATGTGAATCTCACTGCATCTAACAGGTTTCTTGCTGAAGCATCAGCCAAGACAACATCTCTCTGGACCTGACTACCCAGCCCGGGCTGCACTACAGAACAGAAAAGAGAGCTAGGGCATGAACGCCTGCCTGGCAAAACAGCAACAAGCCAGAAAACTTCCAGACTGCAAAGCCTGGATTACTTTCAAGAAGGATTTGCTCGATGCCTTGATTAAGAAACTGCACAGAATTATGGTGTAATTCAGATATCTGTGGCAATCCTACTTGCAGATGTGAACTTCTCAGTTACTGATTGACTGCACCATTAAAATTCATTAAAAAGATTTACATTTAACAAGACTAGAGGAATAAATTTAGGCAGCAGAAATGGGAAAAACAAGTTATTACATATCAGACCAGTGAAGATGAACTCAGCTTAATTGTTTGGAGGGGAAAATACAGTGAGTCACTCTTTAAAATTTCAAGCGTTCCCAACACAACCTCTGACAAGACTGTAAAGTACTTTAAAGATTCAGAAAGGGGCTGTAGGCTCTCTGATTCAGATGACCTACCTACAAATAACGCTTTTGACTACTGAACATCATTCACGTTATTAGCCAGGTTTTGATTTTTGAATAAATCTGTGTCAACATCAAACTTCCTTGAAGCTTTTTGTTACACGCTGTTTAGAATATTTGCATACTAGCAACAGAAATCATTACCATGTGTGTAACAAAAGATTTCTGTGCTTATCCTTCCACCTTACCCAACACGCTGCTTTCCCCTCTTGCCATTTTCCCATCTTAGTTACGGAGATGAGAAAATGAAAAGTGCAAAGATGCGTAAGGATTCATCTTCTCCAGGCAGAGGGACTTTCTAACTAACTGGAAATACATACAACATGCTTTCTGAAGTCACAGCAGCCTGAAAATTGTCTCTTCACAGGCCAGCCCATTCCAATCCGCATGTCTATGTTGCACGTCAGGGCTTTAATGCTCAGGAACTCCTCCACCCCTTCAGGCCAGCAGCACTAGGGTCTTACATCTGCAGAAATCATACCAGCACCTCGTCCAGCTTCATCACCCAAGAAGATTTGCAGTCCCTGCCCATCACCCTCCTCCCCTCACCAAGAGGCTCATCCAGGGACTTATTTTCTGGATCAGTGCTTTTATAGCAGTACAGTTGGAAGGTGCAGGATTACATACCATAACAAAGAGGCAGGATTGTGTGTTGAATGTTTAAGCTGGTAAGAAGCAAAAGGGTATTCTTCAGAAGACAAAACCAAAAAAATATGTAATCATTCACCATTAAAGTCTTACGCTGGACTTTAGAAGCACAAAGCTTTGGTGCAATTACTACCAGAAAATGCTAAGGGTGTCAATTTGCAGAAAGCCAGTAAACACACTGCACATATTTTAAAGCTCTGACAATTAATTCTGCTTTATGTGACAATAGCTATGCACAAACTTTCTAAGCTGCCGCTATCATCTGATTCTTTTTTCCCCTGAAAGATGGGGACACCTTACAGCAAAGCAGAGCAGTCACAGCTACAGGATGAGCTCCATCCTGCTGGCTGTAACAAAGAACATTGCCCTTTTTTTTTTCTTTTCACCTGTGGAACTTTAAATGTACTGTAACCCTAGAATTTTATTCCTCTGGCAGTTTTTTTTCCCCTTATTTTAGGTTGGAAGGGGGTGTCAAAGCAGACACATTCTCCAAATGACTAGTGTCTTTACATATTACAGTCCTCCACTGTCTGCTTCCCTCTGCTATGTACAGAGCTGACTCTTATGTTTGAGCATCTCATGGTCCTTAAACTATTTTCCCTCGAGCGCTCCTGCAAACTTAGGAAATGCTATGCAGCTCAGCCTGGGAATTTAAGACAGGCAGCATCACTTATCATGGGTCAAAAAGGAGAGGGTGCAGTGCAGGGCTCTGAGCTTGCATACTCACTTCAGGCCACCTGGAGCCTGGAAGCACGCTCCAGCAGGAGTTAAAAAGGAAAAAAAAAATCACAACAGTTTAACTCAAGCAAGAGGGAAGGGTTTCAGGGCTTGAACTCCTGCGCAAAGCATTCATTAGTGGTAAGCTCCAACCTCAGCTGCCAGCAGGGCTGGCATTCAAAAACCGTCTCTCAAAGCACCGGGTGGAGACACAGCTGGGCAGGGGACATCCGGCGGCTCACTCATTTCTTACACTACTTTTTTTTTTTTTTTTTTTTTTTTTTTTGGAGAGGGCGGGGAAGTGTTTTTCAAAGAGCGAAGAAGCAGCCGGAGGAATCCGGGCCCGGAGGCGCGGCCGGGCCGGGAGGGGCTGACGGGTCCCGCCCGAGCCCGCCCGCCGGGCCCGCGCTCCGGGAGCCCGCGCCCCTGACACCGCCCGCCCGCCCCGGGGGCGCCGCGTCCTTTCCTTGGCGCTAGGCCGCGGCCGCTCCGCCTCCATCCCTCCCACCAGCGCCCCTGGACCCGGCGCGGCACCCCGTAACCACCAGCCTCCGTTCAAAATAAATTAATAAATAAACAAACCACACTCACGCGAACGCATTGAAATTAGTTGGCAGGCTCCAAACACGCTTTGCTTTTAGCCCGGCCCGCGCACTTAGGACACGTCTTCCGTTGGAGAAGGGGTGGTATTCAGAGGAATTACTTGTGGGATTAGTTTTGTTACATAGCGCCTGCAAGCTGGGGCAAGGCTGTATTTGCAGAAGGCTGAATTTAGCAGAGACATCATGAAGTGGCAAATAAGGGAAAAAAAAAAGAAAAAGAACTAACTGTCTGCTACAGCAGTGGTCTCCAAACTATTTTGATCACATACCCCTATCAATAAAAATACTGAGCACACACCCCCAATTTATGTATGGTTATTTATAAATCATGTACATATACTACTGAAGTTTTGGTATTTTTTTCCCATATCTCAATGCATTGTCATGTATCCCACTTTGGAGACCTCTGTGCTAGATATAACATGAGGACAGTGGCTGCTGTGTGACAGAAGCAGGACGCCTACAGACAATGAGCAGACAACTGCTGAAACCCAATCGCTTCAATCTGAGGCCAGCAGAAATGATTTACAGACAAATTATGAAAGAAACAGGAAATGAAAACTAGAGTGGGGTAATGGAAGGTCATATACTTACGTGTCCCTTATTCCCCCTTCTATTTCTCCCAGTCTTTACCAAAATCCACTTCCACTGCCCCAAGACAGCTCCTCCACAGCCTGTTTTCCTTGGTAGGGACTAAAATAAGGATTCACCTTTCTGCAGTTCTACCTCCTCAGGGCACCACCACAAGCACAAAAGGTTGCTTGTCGGCTCTGCTGGGGGAAAGTTAATGGCAAAAATTATGGGTAGATGAACAACCAGATGAACAGAGGAAGTGTATTTGTTCACACGTGAAGACTGCAGTGGTTTACGAGCCGTTTCAAATTGACTTGCATACACTCTGATAGCCATCCTTGTTTAGATTTAAGGGAGATGATTTTTTGGGTTTAAAGATGATCCCATGCACAACTCAACACTAATTTAAGGAATATGGATACATCAATACTTATCTGCTCTCTGGTATCCATCTCTGGCCCACCATTACAGGCTCTTATACCAGTACCACCATAAAATATTCCAGTGCAACTTTCAGGTAGCATGTATCTCAGGAAACAAAAAAAGAATAAAAAGAAATACAAGCAAAAGAAAAACAGCACAAGATCTCTTTGGAGTAACAGGGTGTGGTATTTCTCAGATTTTTTTTCCATTAAAAGTACTTTTAAGTACCTCTCCAGACACACACCCTTCATGAAAGAATGTGAGAAAGTAGTATTCACAAGGACCTTAAAACCAATCTAAATATGGTTTTAATAATAAATCCCCTATGAAGTGTGTAATGTATATAAATGATCATGTGAAGATAAAGAATTATTGTCATGGTGTATCCTTAACAAGCAGTTAGAAACTAAGGTCTAAATTCAGGGCTAATCCACAGTGGGTTTTAGGTAAATCATTTGAACTTCCTCTGACGATGGACATTCCAGCTTCTACTTCCATTTACTTTCACTGCCATAAAAGCAGCCAGTCATGAAGTTCAGCTGCATGTCAGGAGCTCAGAACAGCATGTACATACTAACTTTTCCCACAACTTAAGCTATGGTGTGAGGTCATTTGCCCAATTTTATTTGTGGGAAAAATTGTGAAAATGTAGAAGAGTAGCACTAGAACTCATCCTGGAATGATATGCTTATTTTTCCTTTAATTCAAGTTACATGCTTATAATAATGACAGGAATAAATGAAAAATGCATATGCCCTAGAAAGAAATGTGCTTTACCTGGGACTTCCATAAATACTCAAAACTTACAAAGAAGTAATTTGAAAATACCACAACCATACAGATCCAAAAAATCCCTGATGTACTAATAGCAAACATAATAGCAAACTAAATAAACTAAACTAATAGCAAACAAAATAGCTATCACCAACCTTATTTGAACAGAAGACATCAAAATCCCCAGATGTAGTGTGTGACAAAAAGGAAACACTAGTTTTGTGTATGGGGTATTCCAATGAAAGAAAGGAGTTCCGAAATTTATTTTCCTGCTTTCTAAGTAATACAGAGCTGCAAGGATGCCAAGTTATTTTGAACACACTGCATAACAAAATTCCACTGGGACAGCAAAAAAGCACCAGTTCACAGTATCTCTATTTCATTAACATTTCTAGATCATGACAATGTCAATAACATGCAACCACTGATCCCGTATTTATGCATGAGGTGTTTCTTCTTTGTTAAGGTATAAAAAGAGTACTAAATTAATTTTTAAAAAGTTACTTTGCTTCTCTTGTGGATGCCTATTTCAGTAGCTATCATCTGCTACTGAAAAACGAAGCATCAGTCCAAAGTAAAGAGCAAGCCTAGGAAGAAAAAATAAAGTTTTTGAATAATACTCAACAATTTTTCCACTATTTCTTTTGACAGAAAGAAAAAGAGGAAGAAAAGTATTTTCATCTGAAACCACACATGGAAAAATAATTTGGCTTGCCTCAACATTAGGGGGGAAAAAAGCTCAGAGGAAGTTTTTATTTATTTATTTTTAAAAGCATAAAAATCCCAATGCAGCACTGGGCAGAGGAAGCTCAGCTGTGGGATCCCCCCAGCAGTATCTGTGGGCCCCAGTCTTGCTCCTATGTGCACAGGGGCAGCAGCAGTGGTCGTGCCTGGCTCGGTGGCTCCACAGGAGAGCCCCCATGCTGCAGTTCATAACCTGTGGTGCAGTGATGACCTGGAGGCGGAGGCACTTCATCACTTTTCGTTCCCACCTGACTGTGAACCTAGAAATGGGGAAGGAAAAGTGCCCCGCAGTAGCTTGAAGTGCTAGTGGAGGCCAGCCTGCTGCAACAAAACCCGCTACTAAATGCCACAGTGCCTGTTTTTGCTACAACCAGGGACTGAAGAGACATTTCAGATTAGTTTTTCTTTATGTAAGAGATTCAAAATACACTGGGCAGTGACAGAAACATAAGACACTTCCTCATCCTCAATGTTCAAAACAAAAAGAATGGTGAAAAAGAGAATTAAGCAGAAGATGCGATGTCGCGCATCTCTTCTAATTTATTTCAGATCTTATCCTTCATGCCAGGCCTCTGGCTGCTCTTCTGAGCCATTTCAAATTACTTAAACTTCTTGCTGTTACTGCAGACAAAATGGCTCAAATGGGATTTGCATGAGGGGGGAGACAAAGACAACAATGAACAGGGACAGTTCGGGTAGAAAAAGCTGGTGCAGCAAGAAAGGAGTTGAGAAAGCTGAGGGTGGGAGGTAGGATGGGGAAGGCAATAGCCAGCCACAGCTAATAAAGGGGAACAATGAATCCTTGAAAACGCAACATCCCACCAAGTCCCAATATGTTCCAGATTTACTAGTGGTTAGCAGTGAATGCTTGGAAAGAAAGCACAGGAATCCCAGTAAATGGATTTAAGACAGAGATACAGCCAGAGGAGATGATATACACCAATGTCATGTGAAATATACTACGTGAAATGGAAGCAAACCCAATGGGAGCACCTTCAAAAAGCCAGTTGGGGAAATACATCTGAACTGCTGCTGGGATGAAGGAGAACAGCTTCACATGCACAATGTTCAGAAATGGGACTCCATGCTTTATATTCCTGGGATCACTATAAAAGAGAAGTTTTTAAATCCAGGTTTAAATTATCTTAAACTATCCTGTGCCTGAAACTTGAAATTACATCTGATTTCCATGAAGAATGAACTCAAAGTGGCCCAGAGTTTCTTTAAATTCTGGTCTCTGCACGTCCCAACTTTCAGCCTATGGATGCAAGAAGATGTCAGTAATAACAATAATAACAAACAGAAAGCAGCCCTCAGCTTTAACCGTCAGTGCCAGGAACAATGGAGCAGCAATTAAATACTGGAAGCAAGAGGCAAAAGGGAAGAAAAAGAAATGAAAATAAAACTTTCCTTGTGGTCAGATAAGCCACAGGATTTCCAGCTGAATTCCTTTCAGTTACAGAGACCTTCATTAATACATTATTTGTACTTGGATAAAGTACAATAGAAATGCATATTTTAAATAAAATCTTAGGGAATGCACACAGGCCAGCCATGCCGAAAAGCACATACCTACTCAAAGGGAGGCGCGAATATCACCGCCGGGACTGCGTGAGGCTGCCTTCACCCTCTGAACGGAAAGCCAGAGGAACGCGCTGCACTTCTTTATTCAGAGCAACATCCTCTACTTAAGGGGAAGAGGATGCTTTATAATCCGGCCAACACTAATACATGCTTTGAGTGCTGAAAGGCACCTTCCCAAATACAGAACAACCAGTCCAAGCAACCTATAACAGGATATAAAAACCGAAAGGGTTTGAAAAGAGACACCACTAAGGAACAACTGAGACTCTTCTTTGCCCCCTCAGGCAGGAGACGGACGCCAATTCAAGAGCATCTCATTGCTCTTGTTCTTATAAGCAAGACATTTGGCAAAGCAAAGGCTTCCTTTGTTTGCTGCTTGCGTTTGTTTGCTTTTAAGCTCTCTTTCCCAAACAGAAAAAATAAATAAATATTCTGTATACCATTCCTGGCCCTGCTCTCTGACCTTCAGTAAGCTACATTGTCCTTGAAATTGTGGTTTATGTGTAGCCCATTTTACAGCTTCTCTAGCTGGACCAAAATTGCTCCAGCAGTGTGATGCTGAACACCCATTCAGTACAAACTCTCCTATCCAGACCATTTTAAAAAAAATTATATATTGGACATATTTTGGAAGACCCTCTCCTCTTCCTCCCCTGCTGCTGCTTGATGGCAGCAGGACCCAGCTGAGAGCAGAGCCCAGGATGGACCAAGGCCCTTGTGTTCTCACACTGCCTCCCAACCTCTCCCTTCAGAAGCTGGCTGTCACAGAGGTAGTTACAGAGGAGAAGGCAACAGGTAGCTCACAGTAACCTGATGTGGCGGTGCTCAGTGTTCAGCAGAAATCAGCAGCCTTATGTAAATTAATTAGGGACACAAACAGAACACAACCTGCGCAGACTATGATTTCAGCAGCTTAATGGATAAATCATTACAGTTGTATAGAATCAAATCAGGTTAATGATGGACTGGGAGAAGATACTGAATCATGTTTGTACCATTAAATCCTAATGTGCTGCTCTTAATGTCATTGGAAAAGTACTGTTATAATGCAAAGTAACACAAGAAATGTTGAGCAAGCAGCCCAAATAAGCCAGGCACCTTAAAAACCAGTGACAGACATTAAAACTCTGAGTCTTATCTTCCTTTCTTCCCTGCACCGAAGTGTCCTGCCACAGACGCTGCAGAGCCCTGCACGTGGGTGCAAGCAGAAGCCACGGCTGTGCCACCCCTCGCTGCAAACACAACGGTGCCTTTCGCCACGCGTGCTAACAGCGCTATGCTGCCTTAATTCCTCCCCAGCTTTTTCATGCCCTGCCGGGTGAGGCTGAAACCCGGCTGCCACCCAGGTGGTGAGCTCCTGAGCGAGCAGACCTGCACGGGCTCGCTTTTCACTGCCTGCGGATCCAGGGTTTCACTTTCTTCCTCACCCGTAAACCTGCATGACGGTTTGCCAAGCTATGCAAACTCATTTACGGTAGCAAGAGGGTGTTGCCAGGATCTGTTTAAAAATGGCATAAGTGAAGCTACAGGGTCACATAACGCAACAATCATTTTTTTTAATTAAAATTTAGATTTTTGCATGAAAAGAACTGAAACAGCCCTACTAATTATAGAGACAAAAACTACAGTAGATGCACTTTGCCAGGCGTAAACGCCAACCTACACATCCTCAACTGAAGGCATTTATCTACGGGCACAGAAATGGGCAAACATGCTGCGCCCACTTATCTAGTAAGCAGCTGCTCTTCTTCAAATACAAGAAAGAACAGACTAGGAAACTACCTTCTTGAGCTGTAACTGTTAAAAGATTGACCTTAATGTACCATCCTGACAAAACTAACTCAGAAAAGGGATAGTTTCCGATCTATACCTGACACACAGAAAAACAGTTTCAAAACTGACAATTATTTTCCACGTATTAGTACGTATTTCGTCTCATTTGGCCATTTATGGACCCCTATGTCTAAGCAAGTACCACTGACTGCAGCAAAATTTCAGTTGGCTTCCATGGGAATGGGAAAGACTTGCTGCCATCCGCCAGCATGGAATCAGTTAATCACTCCAGCACTTGCACGTGTTATCAGAAAGGTTAAGCAACAAGTGTTCAAACATATGGCTTGAGGTACTTCTGTGTTCCTAACAACACGCAGAAGATAATCAAATATTACCTTAAACTGGTGCAGGCTTCTCTATTTGTATGCACGCAGTCCTGAGGAATTGCCACAAAGCTCCACTAATCTATTTTCTCCGAAGTAAACAACACACCCCACTGTCAAGGATTTGAAAGGAACTTGATTCTGAGGAAGGGAAAAATCACCTGTATTTCTGATGGGTAATCATTTCAACTCTTATCACAGAAGCTGGCAAAAAAAAGATAGAACAACTATTTTTGTTAGCAAAACTTTCTTTTTTTTTGGGGTGGTGGGGGTGGTGGTTATTTTTACAAAGATCGCATCCAGACTAAAAAAACCTCTCCCTTTACTTAAAGGCTGTGAACATGACAACAGCAATAGCAAAAGGGATGACACAGTAAAACCTTAGGGTGGACAAACCTATATCCATTCCCAACAAGCATGGCCCAAATTTTCCAGATACAGGAGGCAGGGAGAACAAAACTGACATTCTTAGAGTTAAAAAGGGTAAAAAAAAAAGGGGGGGGGCGTGGAGGGAGAATATTCTTAAAACTTGATCCTCAGGTATTTCCACATCACTGCCAAGCAGCAAAAGATAAGGAACCCCCACATTCTAAAATCCCTCTGCAAAAGCTGCTCTATTTAAAGAGATGCTAGATGCAGATGGTGGTCCAGCTCATTTCCCTCTTCACATGGAAGTGCAGACAGACCCTTCTGAACGACAATACTCCAATTTTTATTTTCAAAAGTGGACACATTTCCTCCATTACAGAAATCAGTTCTGTGTTCTTAGAAAACACCCCTGTATTCCTGGAAAAACGTGGGTCAATTTAGTCCTCACTGTCACTGGGTTCCTGGCCTCACCTTCCAAAAGATACAGCCAGAGGGGCGATGCAGAAAGCGACTCTGAAAGGAGAGCTCGAGAAGCAAGCAGCAGCATGCCAGCCAGTTAGCTAGAGATGACCTCAGCTTGGCTCTTTAAAAGCTAATGAATAAGCTAACAATTTCTGACTTCAGCTGCCGTTTCCTCTCCTCTCCCCCCACATATATTGATTAGTGCAACTGGTTAATAGCGTGGCCATAAGCTGGAGAGCAAGAACAAGTCGCTGTTGTGGTTCAGACTGATTAAGTATTGAAGGTGTCCCCTGTAAAAACACACACTTGTTAGCATAGTAAATTCATATTTACAGAAGAAAAGCAACTGGATACACCCGAGCCATTAGAAAATTGAACATCCTAGCATGCCATGGTAAGGTAATATAAGATAATGTGATATATAAGGAAAAAAAATAAAATAAAAAAGCAGCGTTACTGAAAAAAACAGCAAATGTGGTACCACCGCCCGGCAAGTTTCCCAGGACAGCAACCATATCCATGTCACCTTGTCAGCCTCCCAACCGCTGCCTCACATGTGGACGTCCCCAGAAGCTGTCACTGCTTCTCGCTGCTCCTCTGTCATTTATACAGAGCAGATGGTGCATCGCAGCGTGCCGAGCCCATCGGGATACGGCTGGTGGGAGGTTCTGGAGATCAGGGCTGAAACTGCTGTCACGTACTAAGAAACCCAGCTCAGGGGAGCAATGCCACGGGCTTCTGCTACGGTCCAAGCAAACTGCCCAGCCAAGGGGCAGCTGCAAGGCTCCAACAGAAAAAAAAGAAAAATGCCAGCAGTGGCAACATGTGAAGGCAAGAGGCAGGAGCAAAGTACCGCTTACCACAGCGCTTTTGATGCAGTACCACCATCTACTCAGGTTTTAAAATGCTAATCATTCTTTCTGACACATTTTTTTGCTTCAGAAGAAAGACTTCAGTAGAGGCATCCTGTGTTTATTTATAAAACTGACTAGGCAATTACTAGGAATATTTTGGAGACAATATCCTATTGCAACAGCTGCTTGTATACAACAATGAGCAAAGTTATTCAATAATTTAGAGCAGAATTGCTTAAAAAAAATCTACATTTTTTTCCTGCAACTTTTACCTGTTTGGTTGGTTTAAATGCTTCGTGTACTAATATATATAAGTACATATATAGATGCGTATCTATATATCTCATAGGAAAGCTAATATACTCCTCTTGGAGTCAGGGACACCAAGAGTGACTGTAGGTGCTGTCCCTCAGGCGGCATGACGTGCCAGCTCCGTGCACTTGAACTCTGGACTCCAAGGAAATGAAAATTTAAACTCACAACTTGACCTGAGCGACCTCGGGAATTTAACTCAAGTGCTCTGCATGACTGGGACTATAGTGTTCAGACTAAAATAAATTAATCCAATTATTTTTACTTAGATATACTCTGTTTATGAATTTCCAAAACCAAAATATGTCCTTTTTGTAATTTTTTAACGTTTGCTTTAAGATAAGAATATTTGAGACGGGTATTATGAGCTACTTGCCTTCCCTGTTTTCTACCAATATTATAAGGACAAAGGCAAATGAAATAAAAGTTTTTGGTCGATGCAATATGTTAACATCCTTGCAACATTACCACTCAAGCACTAGGGAAACATTCAGCACTGCAGTCTGAACTGTTAGACACCAATGGCACAAATACTTTTGGTTTGGTGCACTTTAGATCCAGCACGAACTTTAGACGAACTTTAGATGTTTCCGTGGTATGCAGAACATATTTTTAGTGTGTCAAACTATGAATCCCCTTCCAGCTAATTCAGGTAGACTCTGTCTCTCCTCTACCCTCAAGGCCAACTACAAGAACATCACTATTTAAAGCATGTGCACAGGGTGTACAACGTATTATTTCAAAGTCTGTTGGAAAATCTTGTGGTCTGGAACTACAGCCCTGATCATTTTACAAACACTTATGCTAAAAGGGATTCATGCTGTGTTAGAAAATCTGGACTCAGGCATTTTTCATTTTATTCTCCCCCTGCCATGGTGGGGAGAACTGATAAGTGTCTGTAACGCAAACACCAAACAAGGAGCATTACTCAACACAGAAAAGAAAAATCCTCTGCTTGACCTGAGTACCATCAGCATCCTTCATGCCTGCCCAGGTGTGACACCAGAAGACAATTTTAATTGGTGTGGGTCATCCTCTTGGAGGATAGAGCACATTTTGGGTGTCAGCTTCTTTTCTCAGGCAGGATGCGATAGGACGTGAAGAAACGATCTCAAGTTGCACCAAGGGAGCTTTAGATTGGACATTAGGCAATATTTCTTCATGGAGAAGTATTTCTTCAGGCATTGGAGCGGGCTGTCCAGGGAGGCAATGGAGTCCCCATCCCTGGTGGCATTTAAGAGATGCATGGATGCGGTACTAAGGGACATGGCTTAGTGGTGGGACTTAGCAGGTCAGGTTGATGGTTGGACTTGGTGATCTTGAAGGCTTTTTCCAACCTAGATGATTCTGTGATTTCCCAGCACCATGCTGCCACCACCCAAATGATCACTACGACAGCCGCAGCGGCTCTGCTGGCCACACTGTGGCTTACAACCCAGCATCTTCCCCATCATTTTGCTTCTGCAGAGTCCAGTGCTTATTTTTGTACATGCATGGAAACCACAGTGCTACATCTTTTTACCTGTGCACTCATGGACTTAGCAGCAAGTCCATTTCTGCAAATCAAACCACTGAACAGCTACTCAGCCATACGTTACCAAAATCTGTCCGGTAAAAATAACTACATGAACTTTACCTCAGATGACACAAAATGCTTATTTCACTGTTCTGCCCTACCTTGAGAATACATTTGTGCTAAAACTTCTATAAAAAGACATCATTAGCAGCTTTAAACTTCTTGAATGTCAATAGATTTAATGCAGCCTGGGCCTCCTGTTGGGAAAGAGAGCCACCGGGAATATTTTATCGTTCCCCTGTTGCTTCCCCTGACAGCAAAGCTGTCCCACAGATGTCCATGCACCAGAGCTCACCTCAGCCTGGCAAACCAGCAGCTCGGCACCAGCGTCCCAAGACATCAAGTTCCCAGCATGGCATCGGATGGCGTTAGGTGACATAATTTAACGGGGGATGATGTCACAGGAGCTGGATGCCAGGGGGAAAAGAGAGGGGCTTTTCTCTTTGAAAAAGAGAAACTGTGTAGCTGGTTAGAGATGACAACAGAGGGGATTCATTACAGGGCTACAAATCTGTGAGTTTACTCCAGGGATTATCTTGGTTCCAGGAGTTCTTTTATAATTTTCTTTTCCTTCTTTTTTTTCCCTCCTTTTTCTTTTTTAAATGAGAACCTGAAACAGTTCTTCAGTCTCTCAATGAACAGGAAATCAGCCAAAAGAACAAGCCCACAGGCTCTGAGATTATTTTAAACAATTAACAATAAGCCACTATTCTTTGATACAGTTACAGAAATCGCACTGCTTTGATACACCATGGCAAACAAGCTCGTTGAAGGGGCAAAAGGAGGTAGTTCTTTTTTCAGGAAGATAAGTACTTTTCTAAATAACACATACCCCAAGGATCGTACTTATACAACCATTTCAACAAGCAAGTCCTTTTTAAGTCCACTATAATCCATTGACAATAAAAGATGAAAGAAACCTACAGGAAAACACAGGGTATAATGAAAATACTTAATCAGTGAGAGGTTCCTTATCTGAACCATAAACTTGGTTGTGCTGTGGTTTGTCCTGTTTTACCCCTCCACCAGTGCTTGCCACATGGGTCACCAGCAGCATCCTCCATCACCGCTCTCCCATCCTGAGTGCAGTGACAGTAAACATCTACGCGTGGAAATGTTCTTTATTCTCCTTATCCACCCCCCCGAAGTTAAACATTTGGCCTTGGCTTTGACTACCAGATTTTTCTTTCTTCTTTTTTTTTTTTTTTTTTTTTTAAACCAAGTCTCACGATCTCCATTTGACCCCGGTGGGAGGCAGGAGCTGAGAGCGTGGCGCAAGGCGGCGAGACCCCGCCGCCCACTCGCAGCGCTGCAGGGGCCAAGCGAGGGTCAGCTCACCCAACGGCAGAGATGGGTGTAGTAGCTTTTTTTAAAAGAGGGAAAAAAAAAGGAAGTAATTAAAAGATTATTTATTTTTTACAAACAGGAGAATAGCTACTGGAATATTCCTCCTCACACCTATTTTTTTTTTGAAGTACGCTTGGCAGACATCAAACAGTTACAGATTTGAATGCAAGTGATATTAAACAACCTCTTTGACAGTTAACATTTTTGAGAAAAAATAGAAAATTCTCACTTTCTTCAAAGGTTTTACTTGTTTGTATGTTCCCTAAGTCACCAGCGTATTTCCCTAGGCTTTTCTGACAGCAGTATCCATAGCCTTGTAACCAAAGAAGTATGGGAAACTCTGGGAACATCCAACTCTGTGCAAACATTTAAAGCTCAGAGACCCTAATACAAAACAAATACCTCTTCGAAACAAACATCTCCAGATGTTTTAACATATTCTTTTATATATATGGAGATATATATAAGATGTGACTCAGGCATGGAAAGCCAAAAGAATGTTCTCATTTCCTGAGGCTGGCTAACAAAAAGGAAAAAATGTGAATTAAGGAACAAAGATTTCGGAAGTCAGCTTTTTCTCGGTAACAGCAGCTTTAAAATTATCCACTTCGATTCCTTCTTAATATAACCGGAGTATTGCCTCTCTCTTGCAACTGCATACACTTACAAAAGGAAGCACGGGAGAGAAGAAAACACCATTGTTTTCTGGGGTGTGTAAAAGTGCCGCAGGCATGTCCCACTTCAGAGACTGCTGCTCCATTTATTTCAACAGTTCAATGGTTCCTCCAGGGCCTGAAAGCAGTGGGTGAAGACACCCCCAGCACATTCAAACCTGAATTCAAACCAGATTCTGCTGAAGTCAGCCATGCTGACAAACGTTACATAGACTTAAACTGGTGTCGAGGCATCGCTGTTCTCCATGCCCTAGGTACAACCTACTTGTCACAGGGAGGGGAAGCTCCCTCTGAAGCTGAATTTCTGCACCCTAGTGCTGTGACAACACTCCAGGAGTGGTTTCCCTTGGGCAGGCCTCCTTGACCGACTCTGGTCGGTCCAACAGGGTGTGGAAGCGCCCCCTTTCCTGCTCTGCATCCACTGCAGGTCCAGGACCCCAAAGAGCATGGCTCGGTCCTTCTGCAAGTCCCCAGACGCTCCCCACAGGAGCCCCACCTTTAGCATCGCTCCCCAGAGCTGTGGCTACATGGTCCAGTCAGACAAAGCGCCTATCTCCCTTCCACCCCAACATCACCACTGTTCACAAGATTGAGAGGAATCAACCCAGATCGAGCCAAACCTAGTTTCCAATCCATACGCCTGCCCACCTATCTGGCCCCCAGTTTCCAGCCGTGTCAGTTCCCTGGACTTGATTAAAATCCCCCTCGGAGGGAGCAGGGCCCCAGCCTGGCCCAGGACGGTGCCCCCTGCTTTTGGGAGCCGGCCAGGCCCGGGGCTGGGAAGCGATCACCACAAGGAGAGCCTCACCCCGCTCACCAGCAGGGCCTGGCTAAAATAAGGGACTTAATCTAGCACACATGTCGGCCTCCCCGCCACAAAAGGCTGGCCTGCCCTGCTACCGACGCAGTTCGGAAGCGCATGGTTTTCATCTGCGAACCAAAATACGCTCCAGTTCATGAGCGTTTCCTCACGACGGAGCACTTCCCGACGCCGGAGGGTTTTGTGAGTGGAGGCTGCTTTGCTGATTCAGCCCTCAGCCTGCCGGGGCCGCATCCAGGCTCTGCCAAGCCGCGTTTCTCCCTCCCGAGCCAGCAGCTGAGCATGCCAGGGACAGGAGAGAGGGAACAGTAGGGGAGTGCTCCCTGCCCACCCACTCCCCAGCACCCTCACAGTGCCCCCTTTTCTCCTCAGAGCCATCTCCGAACCCATCTCTGCGTGCAGTCTTCTCCTCCCACACCAACCCCACTGCTGCTGCGTGCCAGCACAAGGTCTGGACGGGAGCCACCCTGCCATGTCGCTGCCTCCCAAATACTTGCTGGTGTTACCCTATTGCTTCACTGCTGTCTTTCCCAGTGCCCCACCACCACAGTAAAACACCACATTAACATGGAAAACCCTTTTAATTCTAAGCTCAGCCGCCTCCCCTGACTGGCCAGGCCATGCATCAAGTCATTACAGTCTTAGTTTCTCCAGTTAACCCCACCCATGACCTGAGTAATACTCCCCAAGATTTTAACTCAACTCTTCCCACCAGTTTAGGTTTTGATCCATCAAAAGTCCATCCACCGGTGCATGCTTAGGTCTATTTAATGCAAACAGGGGTTGACAAACACAGAGCATAAAAGCTCATCCTGGGTAATGACACTCTTCATGCATCCTAGGGGAGGTGCTCCAGACCATTTACGTACTTCCCAGTGCAGGAGGAAGGTGGTTTCAGGTAGAGACGAGGTCCACGTGGCTTGTAGACAGCTTGCCCCTAGACAGACAACCAGCTTCTGCCCCGCAGAATTCACCAACAGTCTCTACGCACTGAGACAAATCCATTAAACTGTCCCACATAAGAGGTTGTTGAGGCACAGATAACCAGCCATGCAAATTGCAGTATCTTGATTTTCTTTTATCTGCTCAAAAGAACTTAAGTAAGCATTTCCATAAAGATTTTGACACTTCAGGAATGGGAAGCGCTGAAGTAATTGCAAAGGAGTGTCCTAATTTGCAGAAAAGTATTTCCCCCAGGGCACAGTCTTCTGTTCTGCTTTCTCCAATTGTCAAGCTGAATTAGGACATTCCCATCCTTCTTTCACTCTTTTAAAGCATGTTTCTGCCTCAACACCAGAGCCTGTGCACAAGCCATATCGGGGATGTGCTCCGTAGCACATCTCCACAATGACAAAAACAACAGAGCACATACATATGCCCGATTCATGCCGTGGATGGTTTAGACAATGTACAACTTCAGCTGTCAAAACACAACTGTCGTTTTGATTTTCCTCCTCATCAGCACCTGCCATCATGGAAAGACCTTACGTAAGTAATTTTCCCACCAACTGTCAGGCTGCTTTGAGCACAAATAATAGTTAAAGTGTCCCCACACTGGAATGCAGTCAGAGACTGCATTGAACTACACAGCAAAAAACCTTTAAACTTGGATTTGGGACGAACAAAATACAGATGAATTGGGATGTCTAGCCCAACACAGTACAAAACCACAATTGCAAGAGCGGAATAGCTTGCCTTAAGTGCTTTGATAATAAATATTTTATTGTAACTTGAAAAAGAATTTGTTAACTATGCAAGTGATGATGCTCCGTGCATTATCAGCCATTAAATGGTTCCCCTGCGGAAGCCATCCAGAGCCAGTTCTAAGAAAAAGACAGCTGCATTACCGCTGAGATTTAACTCCAGGATCACCTATAGCTTCGCGTTTCCCTTATCAATGCCTTCCAAAGCCAGTAGCACTATAAAGTGCCCACAGTTTTCAGCTTCACACAAACGAGCTGTAAATCCAATGAGTCTACAATAGTTTCTCAAACAAGTATTCTGCGAATAAAGAGGAGCTTGCTTTGTTTAGTATTTGACTGCACACTGGCCTTGATTTATTACTACAAAGAAAAACTTAAGTTTGCATTAGGAAACTACAAATGTTTAAGATAATAAAGGCTCTGAGCTGCAAGCTAATATTTTTCTCTGAATCCCGTAAGAAACTTATTCCAACAATAACACATCAAGATGAATTCAACACAACCAGCTGGAAAAGCTGCCCACAAAACTCAGCCTGTGGTCCCCCTCCTGTGCCCCCGCAAAAAAAAAAGCCCAACAACTCATGCACTCTCAATCTAAGCATCACACTTCTTACATCTTACATTAAGATGTTGAATGCTGGGTGCATTTTTGATTGATCTATAACCTGAGGACAACTATAAAGCAAGCATGCATTACAGCAAGTAGCTCTCGGCACCAGGATGCACACTCAGCAATCTGGAGCGACAAACTGCTGCCGAGCATCATTCCAACTGCACATCCCACACCACCCAAAAAACCCCTCTCCCCCGTGGAAGACCTTCCTCTGTCTGACACTGAGCTCCCACAGCAGTGCCCTGGGGTTACAGGCATTCAGGTTACAGCCTGCAGGTTCCTCACATTGAAAAAACAAAACTAGTGGCAGCAACTGGAGCTCAAAAAGCATCCATAAAGCATCCATAAAGTTGAAAAGATAAATATATTAAGTTAGAAAGAACAGAATTTCAGAGAACATACTGGCCAGATGTCTGCTCCACCTCCGTACATAGGTCTGGAAGGAGACCTCAAGTCATTCTTTCCCTTTTTGGTTTTCTTCCCCAAAACATACATTATTTTACCTAGCTATATCGGAACAAAAAGTCAAGATCTGGAATCCCTTAGTAGTTTCAACATGCAGAAGCTTTTGAGACCACCTTACATTTTGTTAAAAGGTTGCTTTGAATGGAACACTTGTATTTTTGCTGTTTTTTCCACCCAAAGAGTCAAAACAAAAAAACACACTGATTTTGAATCCCCTCCTCTCATAATTCACAATGCATTTTATGCGGACCTTGGCTTTAGTTTTACATTGAACCTAGCGCAGCAGAGTGACCCGTAGGCAGCTCCCCAGCCTCGCACCCCCAAGGACCAGCACCTTCTGCCCTGGCACAGCCCTACTACCATCCAGAGTCTTTACCTCCTTCCACCCCCTGGTCCTTCATATGACAACATGACCAAAATAATACGAAAAATAACGAGAAGAGAAGCGCAGGAGGAACCACACTTGCTTTCTGCTGCAGAAACTTCCTCCCTGTGCAGCCAAGAGGGAGGTGGGCTCCACGCCGGCACGCTCTGCCTACTTCACCGCGGCAAGTTTCTACACGCAGAGGCCCCAGCCTGACGTTGTCCCAAAATTTCTGGTGGTGCCAGGGGTGTAGCTGAGCTCACATCCTGGGGAGCGTGTAGCAGCAATGCCGCTGGCCTGACACCGACAGCTTCAGCGGGGCAGCGGCCAAGCAGGCGATGGCTGCGCTCACCTGAAGAGGCGAAGCACCTGTGCGGGGCTGAATACCCACAGCACAAATGCTGTCACCTTGGCTGCTTCCAGGAACAGGGGAATAACACCAAATGCATAAAGAAGCCCAGCTGGGGAGCTCCTGTAACCCCCTAAGAAAGCAAGCGGCTGAAACAAAAGCAGTTACCTCCGTAAGCACGGAGCCACCTTACCTTTTCCAAGTGTGCATGGCAGCGAGAGCCAGATTTGGGGGCTCGCTGTCCCCGGGGCGGCCCCAGCCCCACGCCACGTGGCGGGGACGCGGGGTGCCGCGGATGCACCCCGGGGCTCGCTGCTGCTCGTCCCCGAGGAGCGCAGGAAGAGTGCAAGCAGCAACGGGGCTCGGCAACGAGCAGCAAAAGGACGAGGCAGGCTCAGGTCGTCCCGGAACGGCTCCTTCTTCCCCTTCCCCCGGCCCCAGCCTTCCCCATGTCCGTGCAGCCCTTGCCGAGGGCTTTGATTCGGGCTAGTTCTTCCCGAGAAACGTTTACAATGGGTGAGGCTCCGAAGTGCCGGGCAATTAACAGAGCAGACTTTGCTTCCCCTAACCCATCCCCAGTAACCTTTTTCCCTGCAGGTACGGCTCCTTAAGGACTCTCAAGCTTTCCCTCGACGTCCCCCCGCCCGGTAAGCGCGGGGCAGGCACCAAACCACGCCAGACACCCACGGGTCCTAGGCATCGCCTCCAGCCCGCACGGCAGAGGGGCGGAATCTGCCGTCTCTAAGCTCTCGGAGTCCCCCGGGGAGCGGGGTCCGGGCCGCCATCTCCTACCTGTTGGTCATCCCCGCCGCCGCCACCCCCAGCATCCCGCCGCGGCCGGGCGGCGCTGTAATGGCGCTGGGCGCCCGCCGCCCCCCCGCAGCCCCGCGCCGCCGCCGCTGCCGCCGCCGGGGGGCGCCAGTGGCCCGCACCGCCCCCGGCCCCGCTCCCGGCTCCGGCCCCGGCCCCCCGCGGGCAGAGCCCGCCTCGCCCCGGGGGTCGGAGGGAAGCCGGGTCGGTGCTAACCGGTGCCATGTGTTGGGGTGCCGGAGGTCCCTGCCAGCGTGCTTCAGGGCAGCGCTGCAAGTGCGAAAACACAGACACACCAGGCTGCGGGCTTTTGTTTGCTTGCTTGCTTCTTGGCATGGTTCAGTTTTGCTTGCCAAGGTTAGGGATACAAGCACAGCAAAATTGGAGTATCACAGGGAATATGTTTCTTTACGCAGAGTGAAGTAAATTACACGCAAAAGGGAAGGGATCCTTCCCCTGTACTCAGCACTGGTGGGGACACACCTGGAGCACTGGGCCCACTTCTGAGCCCCCAGTACACAGGAGACCTGGACATACTGCATAGAGTCCACCAAGATGATGGAGGGCCTGGAGCACCTCTCCTGTAAGGAGAGGCTGAGAACTGGGACTGCCCAACCTGGAGAAGAGGAGGCTCAGGGGGATCTCATCCATGTCTGTAAATACCCGAGGGGAGGGTGCAGAGAGGACAGAGCCAGGCTCTTGTCAGAGGTGCCCAGGGCCAGGACCAGAGGCCCTGGGCACAAACTGGCCCCCAGGAGGCTCCCTCTGAGCCCCAGGCAGCCCTTCTGTGCTGTGCGGGTGAGGAGCCCTGGCACAGGCTGCCCAGAGAGGCTGTGGGGTCTCCTCCTTGGAGGCCTTCCAAAGCCGCCTGGAGATGGGCCTGGGCAGCCTGCGCTGGGTGGCCCTGCTGGAGCAGGCCTTGGGCCTGGTGGCCTCCAGAGCGCCCTGCCAACTTCTTCCATTTCGTGCGATTCTGCTAAAAGAAAGCAAAGCAAAACAACAAAACAAAAAACAACAACCAAACAAAACCCTCCACGCACCGTCTGGCAGCAGGACTTCCATATATCATCTCAATAGGTAAAAACTCATTCTGTGCCTGTTGAAGGTAACACCACCCCTGTTGTTTTTCTTTCTAATCAACTTTGGGCAGTCTGCCACGTTACTTGTAGGCAGCTTCTCGAAAGTCTTTAATTAACCCCAGTTTGGCTACAAGCAGCCACTCAGATCACAAGCGGCGCCTCAGACCAGCGTGGCCTGGAACGGGGCCTGTGCCATCGGTACTGCACCATACCTGCCCCTACCAGGGCAGCAAACACCAAAACGGTCAACTCTGGAAATAATTAACAGCCAGGGCACGGCAATGAGCACAGCTGTTGTGGTCCTTCCTTTAGTAAATGCATTAATAGCTTTAATAGCAAGTGAATTGCACCCTGTGCAGTTTTCCGGTGCCTTGAAAGATGACAGCCCAGGAGCACGATCTGCTAGCAATCTCATTTCAAAGTAACAAAGGCACTCATAAAGTGTGGGAGAGCCTCCACCAAGCAGTATGCCAAATGGTAAGTGCTAACAGCTTTTGGAAGCACACTAACAAGAAAATCTAGGCATTCAGTTTCAAAGGTTGCCTTCCCAGACTTTGTGCACTTTACAGCAAGGTTGCACCTTGGCTTTGGGATCTGTCTTAAATTTTTGCTTTGACTTCCTGTACATCAGAAATAACAATTCTTAATGATCTCCATTACATAGTATTAGAGCATTCTGGCATCCTAATTAACTTGTAAAATTCAGTCCAGAGTACTTACATTAATAATTTAATAGGATTCACAAATGCATACCACAAAACTCAAAAGAAAAAATGTCATTTTTCCAATCCTGTATAATGAAAGACTATGACCACTTTCTTCCTATGCATTTTTTTTAAAATGGTAATCTGCCTATGAAGCCATCATTAACTGGGCCATTCTGCCACTAACATGCTTAGTGTCAGGAGGGTAAGTGCAAGTATCCCCGGAAGGCAAATGAGGAGGTGGGGACAGAGAAGTTGAAATTAAGTTCACAAAGGAAGCATGTGGCAGAGCAGGGATTTATGACTCCATGTCTCCAGACCAACGTCTTAATCACAATATTAACATTTATTTATTTTTGAATTATGTCTCCATGCTAGACCAAACTAAAAATCAGTTTTATTTGAATATATGCTTTTGATGTTCCGTTTCTGGGCAACATTGAGCTTTCCATCTTTGTTGAAATACCAACGTGTAGTTGGTATTTCTGCCAGGGCTGGCAGTGGTGGAAATGACAGTGCAGAATCTTTACCTACTCTTTACCTATTCAGAACCCAAATTATCCGCATTGCTGATGCCAAAGAAACGAGACCATTATTGTAGGCCTGGGAAAGAAGTAAAGAAGGAAATCGTGTTGGAGGGACAGACCCATGTGTTTTAAGAAAAGGTTGGATGTGGTACTTAGGGACATGGTTTAGTGGGTGATATTGGTGGTAGGGGGACAGTTGGACCAGATGATCTTGGAGGTCTTTTCCAACCTTTATGATTCTATGATCTGTGATGACGAATGCTATCATCTTTACACCGAGTTCTTTCCATTTCCAGAAAAAATGTTTCACAATTTTGACATAATGATATGAAGAAACTTGAGTAAATAATAGCCCAGGCACTTAAAAATTACCTGTGTCTTCTTCATCGTCTTCACAGGCTCCTTTCCCAGAGTAGTGGTCACAGCACTGAGCCTGCCAGAGTTCAAGGAGTGTTTGGACAATTCTCTCAGACACATGGTCTGATTTTTGGGTGGTCCTGTGTGGAGCCAGGAGTTGGACTCGATGGTTCTTGTGGGTCCCTTCCAACTTGGGATATTTCATGATTTTATGATCTTCACAGCTTCAGCAATAAGGCTTTTTTGTAGATTTTCCTTATATAAATACTTCTGCCTAGAGAAACAGATGCTATCAAGCAAAAAGGTTCTAATTTAGGATCTGCTACACAGGGTCCTGTCCAGCCTTATGCTTGAGAGTCTCAACCTAGAGTTCATAAAACTTCATGAACTTCATGAAACCACAGAACTTCATGAAACTGCAGGTGCTGCATCCTTCTTCCTGTTGTTATTGACTCTAGTGCTGGTTAACATAGCAGACCCATGTTTGTTTATCCTAATACAATCAATGGATTTCAACGGTAAATGGTGCCAGCATTCTTCTTATCATACTTTAGAAACTATGAGGCTAAAGCAACAGCAAAGGCATCTTTGCTGTTGAAGGCATGAGTGTCTTCTGATCATTTAAGTATGAATAATTTTTGAACACAGGGTGTCCAGGTAAACATTCTTAGCAAATCCCTTAATGAATTTACAAATTATGAATTAAATTTCAAGTTCTTGCTCAGCATTAATAACTTTTTGCAACTCAGTTGTAGAAACAAATACATTTTGACCACTATTTGAGCTCAACAGAAATCTTTGATAACTTTTTATATATATATGAAATCAATTCTTAACCAGCTGATGTGATCTTTTTGGACTTCAGCAAAGCTTTTGACACGGTTTCCCATAGGATCCTACTGGACAAAATGTCCAGCATACAGCTAAACAAAAACATCATACGATGGGTGAGCAATTGGCTGACGGGCAGGGCTCAAAGGGTTGTGGTAAATGGGGCCACATCTGGCTGGCGGATGGTCACTAGTGGGGTCCCTCAAGGCTCCATTTTAGGGCCAGTCCTCTTCAGTGTTTTTATAAATGATTTGGATGTAGGACTAGAAGGTGTTTTGAGCAAATTTGCCAACGACACCAAAATTGGAGGAGTTGTAGACTCTGCTGAAAGTGGAAAGGCCTTGCAGAGAGATCTGGACAGATTGGAGAGCTGGGCGATCACCAGCCACATGAAGTTTAACAAGAGCAAATGCCAGGTCCTGCACCTGGGAAGGGGCAACCCTGGCTATACGTACAGACTGGGTGACGAGACGCTGGAGAGCAGCCTCGCAGAGAGGGATCTGGGGGTTGTGGTTGACAGCAAGTTGAATATGAGCCAGCAGTGTGCCCTGGCAGCCAGGAAGGCCAACCGTATCCTGGGGTACATCAAGCACGGCATTGCTAGTCGGTCGAGGGAGGTGATTGTCCTGCTCTGCTCTGCGCTGGTGCGGCCTCACCTTGGGTACTGTGTGCAGTTCTGGGCACCACAGTACAAAAAGGACATTAAACTGTTGGAGAGTGTCCAGAGGAGGGCGACGAAGATGGTGAAGGGCCTAGAGGGGAAGACACATGAGGAGCGGCTGAGGTCACTGGGCCTGTTCAGCCCGGAGAAGAGGAGGCTGAGGGGGGACCTCATCGCGGTCTACAACTTCCTCGCGAGGGGGAGTGGAGAGGTAGGTGACCTATTCTCCATAATCACCAGTGATAGGACTCGCGGGAACGGTGTTAAGCTGAGGCAGGGGAAGTTTAGGCTGGACATCAGGAAGAGGTTCTTCACCGAGAGGGTGGTCACACACTGGGACAGGCTCCCCAGTGAAGTAGTCACTGCACCAAGCCTGTCTGAATTTAAGAAGCGATGGGACTGTGCACTTAGTCACATGGTCTAAACTTTTGGGATGGTCCTGTGCAGTGCCAGGAGTTGGACTTCATGATCCTTATGGGTCCCTTCCAACTCGGGATATTCTATGATTCTATGATTCTATAGTGTGTAGTTTACTCAGAATACTAGCAGCATTGTTCTAGTGATTGTTCTGACATCCCTATAAAAGCAAAGGCAAATTTCTGCTTCATGCATTTTAGACATGCCTAGTATATTTGGCTTCACATTTTCTTGGAAGCTGGAAAGGGATAGTGCAGGAACAAGGACATAACTCTTATCGATCAATCTCAAAAACCTGCAAAACTGATCATTAAAATTCTGTGCTTAGCATAAATTTTTGCTTCATGACAAGGTCAGTAATTGGATGGATGCACTAATGGCTGAAGACAAAGCTTCTGGCAGCACCGCAAAACAGGTACTTTACAAAGTAATTTAATGACTTTTAGTGATCATGATATTATGCTAACATTTTTATTTATGCTTGTATGTTACTTGTGTATAACAGAGGGGTATGGAGATTTGTCCACAGCAATGTTTATTGTTGGTGATGCTTTAAAAAAAGTTCAGGGAATCTGTTCAAAACTGAAGGCTTAGTCTACATTGATGAAGGAAGACATGAGAAGAGTTAAAGCACTACACAGTCATCCTTTCTGCTCATCAGACCATTATTATACTAAACCCGTCACAAGGAATAAGCCACTACCTGATCCACCCCATATTCCTAACCCACCCATCAGAAATATTTTTTCCAAGTCATCACTGTTCTACCGCAGAAGGTAGGGCACAAATCTGATGGCAAGAATCCAATGATCTCCTTGTCCTGCTGACACCTCCCTTTTTCTCTGTCACGCGTGGACCATATTTTAGCAGAAGGGAAAAAATAGAGGGAAGAATAAAATAAAATAATTGCTGAATTATATTTATTTGATGCAACCAATTAGAATTACAGCACTCCGACATCCACTCAGTGATAAAACTGCCTGCAGCTGGGAGTCACAAGTCCCACATCTGTCTCCTGGTGCATTTAGAACATCTGTCATTTTGCATGGCTATGTGGATGTTTTTGCTAATGCCACTACTCTGAGGGCCTCCAAAGAAAGAAAATGTAGCTCGGGAGTCGAGAAGCACAGAAGTCAGCCAAATACCTTGGGATTAACTAGAGGGGAAACAAACAGGTTACAACCCAAAGTAATTAAGTATGTAATTTTTCTATTTTAAGCTTTTTTTTTTCCATTCAGCTTCTCACAAAATCTATCATTAGCTTTTCTGCATTTTCTGAAAATCCTTGTCCTGCAAGAAAAATGTGATATACCCACTATCCCCTAACTCTCTGCAAACAACTGGTTTGAATGGTTCCCAAGAGAAAGGCTGCTAGAGAACGTGAGGGCCACCACGTCAACAACAGCTTCACCTAGACTGCTGCGGCTGCGGGTTTGAGTAATCCCTGTTGACTACTCGTGAGAGGAACATTAACTAGTCTGTATAAATATTTAGCTACCAAAAGCCAAAATGCTATGACTGGCCTCCTCCCTTGCCAAAAGCACTGCTGAGCATCAGCGGCTTAACTCCGCAAGGGGGAATAAGGAGAGTAAAACAGTACTTAGGTAAAAGCCTTTTCCTGGAGTTGTGCAACATTTTCCATGCATTTTATTTTTCAGATGTTTTGTGCGCTACGAATGGCAAGAGATCCAAAAATGAATACGTGCATCCACTTAGGAAAAGGTCTGAGTGTTCTCAGAACAAGCTTCGATTTTCAAGCAATTAAGCTTTCAGATGAGACGATAAACCCCTTAAATCCTACGCTCACATGCAGCTGCTATCCAATGTCTATCAATTTAAAACACTTTCAGAGGCCATTATACGAGGTCTGAGACAGTGCCTGCACCCAAAATAGCACGTTGGTTTTTACACTGATTACCTTGGATTCTTAAGATGCCTGCAGACATTCAGCTGTCAGCAGAAAGAATAAATGATTTGCTAATACCAGGAGATTTAATTGCTGAAGCAGTAACTGATGTGCATTTTTCCACTTTGCTTTACTACCCTCTACCTTCATTATTCAGTCCAGCCTTGATCAGGACAGGAAGGAAGCTCCTGACCCTAACATCTCATCCTTGCAAGGCAGTATTGTATATTTTAGATCATTGAATTTGAAAAGTAGATGGATAATTCTTTCCCTTCCCCTAAATGTATGTTCAGATTAGAAGTTGACTTTAAACTCCAGGCTTTCTTTTTTTGACTGTTTTATATCTGTTTGCTCTTAGGTTAACTTCTTTTCACACTTTTTTCTAAAAAAATATTAATTTTGGTTTTCCTCTTCCATCCGTCCAAGTTGCCATCACTATTACTGTGTTCCAAAGTAAAGAGCACACAGCTACTACACCAGATCCACATACTCTTTTCTTTAACACTACAGCAAACATGCCCCTTTTCTACCTTGCATCTGAGCAGCATTTCCTCAGGTAAGAAGAGGCATTCAGGGAAAAAGAAAGGCATGCTGTTGCAGAAAGGTGAATTTTAGTGAAGTGATGGCCACGTGAAAAGGGCATCACAGCCCTCGTAATTCTGAAATTACTACAACACATTTTTATCTCTTTATACATTTGGTTTCTCAGCTTGGGGGTGTTAACTGCTATTTGCAAGGCTCTTTGGGGAGACAACTTCACAGTAGCAGTTAATAGTGGAATGATCAGGTAGTTAAGGAAGAAGTGGTGCACCAGGTGAAGCAGCAGGTGAAGCCAAGACAAAAGCCAAAGCACAGGTAGTTAAGCTGCCTTCAAAGCCACTCATTACAAACTTGTGACAGTTTTAAAGTATTTTCCCCTCAACAATTTCAGGATACTTGTTTCCAAAGCAGAAGGATGCAGGGAGATGCAGCAAGGAAGATTTAAATTCTTCTTAGTCATGCACTGGGGAAGGCAGGGGTGGGTCAGGAAAGGAAAACCCAACTCTAGTCTCCCCTGTACCACTTATAATATGGGTTCCCTCTAGCCCTTATTGAGCCCCAAACCCAACTGGTCACATCTACACTGCAGCTTTACAGGTTCTGGTCTTCCTCTCTTTCAAATGGAAGATGTTTCACTTGCACGGATGGGCCTCTGTTCTGTGGAAAACAGAACATAGAAGGCACATGTGTAACCCACTACTAAGCCCACGTAAGTAGTTAAAATGGGGCCATAGTGCCCACAAAGTCAGAACTCAGCATCACTCTGCATAGTGATGGCAGGGTCTCTTTTATTAAGCTGTGCCCTACTGTCTTGAAGCTAGCGCTGAAAGCAGGCAGATAAAATTTGGTGCAAAGCTCAAACCCCTTGGACAGGGATTACACTTTCTGGAAAATATCCTAACAAATATGGCACTATAAAGAAATGAAAAGAACCAGAAAGCAACGTGAGCACAGTGCTCTTCTAACAAAGATCACCACAGTACGTGAAGAACCAGCACTAGTTACAACTTTAAACCGTAGCTATGATTTGCTTTCAAAAAGCAATGCTGTGCATTACAAACATATGACATATAAAAATTTCACTATGCAAAATAATTCTGCTTCCACTCCACATTCTTCTATGCCACTTAATGCAAGCGCATATTAAACCATGATACGTTTGTTTGCAGAGTTTATTGCCACAAAGGTGAAATTCTAGCAATCTTAGCATTCAAACAGTTTAGTAGCAGTTATTAAAATAGTTTTATATTAAGACTTTAATCTTCCATTGTACAAAAAATATATAGCAACGCAAGGTGTCCACTACATTCATCAGTATAATACTTGAATTTTACTAAAAATCAGTGAGCATGCAACTCAGACCTGAAAAAAGTCAATAAGCAACTGGTACTTAGTACAGCCAGTGATACATTACTTGCATACATTTATTCACAGTTTACAACGATAAATAATCTTCTGTTCTGACATATGCATTTAAAAAGGAACTTGTCACAGCTCTTTATAGACAGTTGAGCAGACATCACGAAGAAGAAACTAAACCAGATCAGCTGCAAACAAAGTTTGAACCAAATGAAAAGAATTTGTACCCCTTCGCTCATGTGCTCCCATTGTTAAAGTCACAGCAGGAGAATGACTTGCACATATTTTTATGCTTATTTGAAACCTCCCCTCGCTCTGTTCTAGTGTTCTTTTGAGTGACATTAATCAAGTTCAGCTGCAAATGAGAGTTAGAATTAAACAACTGAGAACTGGAGCAAATCACAGATGTTGAAGGTATGGTTATCATTTCAAAAAGCAAATATCGCTCCATGCTTGAAATCTACATTTACAAACTGCAGATGCCCTATGCTGTCAGTTTTCAGTTTTGTGACTTGAAACATGGTGTTTTCACTGGTAGCACAAACCATAAAGATTCCAGTTAGAGCATATAATAGAAGAAAAAAATGGTACCCACGAGTATGGGAAGAAATTAAAACACCTAAATAAAGTATGTTGGATTTGTCAGTTGTGCACTGAAATATATACAAGTAAAAAAAAAAATCTAAAAGCTCAGTTACCAAACAGTTTATTCACAGCACATGCTGACTTTATGTTCTTATATGCAAATACATTTCAGCCCTGAACAAAGTAACATTAAAGGAATAAGCATCATTTCCTCAGGGCCTCAACTAAGATGGACAGAAAAATGAATGCTATTTAGCATTGGTACCAGGGAATGATTCACTGTAAAACTGCACAGAGGGCATACAAGTGGAAAAAACATTAAAGGACTCTGTTTGGAAGGTAAGCAGGGTACAAAAGCACTTGTAAGCACTTCAGTAATGTACAAATAAATTAGGATAGTGAAAGGCAGTATGGACTAGCAAAGGGAAAAAGACACAAGCTTTAAAAAAAGGTGCTGCGCTAGTAATAGAAGAAATACTTCTGTTTCAGAGATTTATTTTTCTTGGAAACGAACAAACAAAAACACAAACATTCTGTTGAAGAGCCTGGAACAGAGATTAAAGTATCTGTCCAAAAGATTTGTGCAAACGATGTGTGCAAACACAGAAGTGACAGAAGAATGTAACATCTTCGATCATCAGGACATTTAAGATACATCTATTGATGAAATCTGTCCTTTTCCCTCCAAAGTCACCACCAGGAATCTGATGTATGAACTCATGATTCTTCCTTTAGTATCTTCAATATGACTATGAGTAGCCTTTTAAGTACAGGCATCACTACAGTAATGTAACATTTCTTCCTGGTCTTGACCACAAATTTCCAACCTCAGGTTACAAAGTCATAGCTCAAGCCTTTTCTCCTAAAGCTTCAGCTCACTTATGACTGAAGATATTGGAATACTATCCCAACACTTCCACAGATGCCATTAATCTCCATTGCAGTACCATGCCCCAGATGTGCCAAACATTACACTTCATATAGTTTTAGGCACCTTCTAAATTTTGTGGACCACTGCCTTCATATCTTCAGTCCAGCTACTGCAGAAGAAAAATATAACTAAGACTAAAAATTTAGTCAAAACAGAAAATCCCACTTCTGTTTCCAAGTGATCTTACACCTTGTAAGCCTCACCAGAAAGAACTATTTTAATTTCTACATGCAGAGAATAGCACGAACCGTATAGATTAGTGAGCTGACAAAAACATGTGAAAGAAACTGTAAACACTTCAAAAACGCTTTAAGTCTGAAATCTAGTTATTCCAGTTACTATTAGATCAAGTTTTTAAATCAACATCAGAAAACCTGTCACAGATTTGCCAGATTCTGTCTCAAGCAATTTACAGTTAATTTGTCACTTCTCATTATACTTCTGATCATCAGCTCTAACAAGAGGTACACTGCTGTCAAACACAGCACAGGACAGCCTTTCAGAACTACCACGACTTCTTCCTTAGAAGAAGCTACAAAGCTGAAAATAGAGAAATCTTAAAGTAGAACAACCCAGCGGTGTTGTAGCATTGAGCTGTGTTTTTTTGTTTTGCAATGGTGGAATGTGTTTAAAACTTCAATATTTCCACTGTCTCATCGAAGTCCTGACCAGCTGTGAAGGTACGAAGCCCAGCCAGAGGGCCGTGAGGTACTCTCTTCCTCACCTGAGGGAGAAGAAAAACACACTGTAAACTAAGTTTACTGTGCTAGACATTACATCATTTGGAAAACTGATCTTGACACCCTCCTCCCCAATGTCGGCTTTCAAATGCTGTCCTTGTAAACTTGCTGAAGAGGTAACATTTAGTACTTATTTTCATGTTGCCAAGAACATGTTCAGGGACTTTAATCACAAAGTGCACTTAAAAAAAACCATTTCATCATCTTTCTTCAGAAAAGTCCAGCCAGCGTTCATTATAGTGCCAGAACACTGAAATGCTATAGGCTTAACTTAAGTCACATTTCCAAATGCGGAGATTATCGTGGAATGCATTATATTGTCACTTTTCACATTTAGCGTTTTTGTTCAATAGTTTTAAGTGTTTATACATACACACAGAACTAATAAATTTTAAAAATAGAGTAAGTATATGTCAGTTGCTAATGATGTACTAAAGCTACATGTTGATTTTGAGAAGATACAAACAATACCTTAAAAAGGATTTTTAAGGGGACAAACCAGATAATATCCTGGCTACTTGTCAAATACTCTGTTATTACATGTCATTATAGCTTCTGGGTTGATTTCTTTTAAAGGCTTAACTCTTCTGCCTTCCCTCCCTAGTTCCAATAGTTCTTAAACAAAAAGCATATTTTGATGTGTTTTTTTTAATTAAAGCTGATATTGAAACTAATATTAGGTCTGCAGTACTGCCTTCAGAGGACCACTTTAATTACCTTTTTAGAACACCTGCCAAGAAAAATCATTAACCTACTGGAACCTCTATTTTAAGGTCACTTTGACAGAAATTTTTAATCCTACTCAAAATATGAACACATTACATTTTTACAGCTTATCATCTTTCTAAAATGTGTCAGAAAGTTACACTTCACCTAAATTTTACTAACTTTTAATTATGTTTTCAGGTATTTATCTGTTTTATGAAAACTGAATAGTAAATTCCCAAAAGACTAGAATGACTTTATTGCTAGCTCACAGGCATTATGCTACTAAGTTTGCTACTAAGCAAGTTTTTTCCTCAAAGGTCCACATAAAAGACAGCACAGAACTCCAGTTGCCTTTAGTTCCATTTTTCCTTTTTTTTTTGTGACAATGTTTTGAATCCCACCTACCTTGGGCAATTGCAACCAGCTTTCCTTTCTCTTCAGGGCTGAGCTGCAACATGGTGTCTATTACTGGCAGCAGCCTCTCTCTCTCGCTTCCCGATTTTAGAAATATGAACTGCAATAGAACGTTCTTCAAATATTCCAGATTAGCTACAGACTTTTCTCTCTCCTGATTTCGTTCCAGTCTTCTTATTTCACTCTTAAGAAGCTGCAGATGAGGAAAAAAAGACCACACAATATTGTTTGCATCACAGAAAAACAACTGAACAATAGCACTTTGAGGAGCTAAAAAGGGAATTATTCAGCTTGCTTCAGAAAGGACAATGTGTGCATAGCAACATATTCTGGACAAAAATCCAATGAAGCTTGAACAGGTGGTAACGTCCACAAATAAGTTTTTATTGATCAAAAGTAAATTATTCTGATAAAATCTGTTCAATAATTATGAGATACTATTCAATTTGTGATAAAGAGTTGAGAAGTTAGAAAACCTGGATCAGAGGTTTTAACAAAACTATCAGTTGTTAAGAAATCATTTACAAAAGAAAGTTAACATTCTGTAAACATAACTTTAAAAATGTTTTCAGAAAATTCCAGGAGGTACAATCAAATCAAACCAGATTCTATTAATATGTTTAGAGAGATGCATACATCTTTTAACTTAAGACAGCTGAAATGGGTTACAGGAAGAGAAATTGTTTTCCTCAGAATTTACTGGTTTTAGCTAAATGAAAACAGTAAAGGCACTAGTTTACTAGACACTAAACTTCTAAACTCTGCTTTTTTTTTTAAAAAAAACTTCCCCTCCACCCCACATAAGAGAAACTGGAAAAGAAAAAAGTTCACTTTGGAAGCACTGATTTCTTTTGTGGAATGAAGCCCTTCCCAAAATTAAGTTTTGCATCACCAAATTTCCATAGACTGGGATTTTCTTAAAGATGTTTGGTGTTAAACATTTGGTCTACAAAATAGACCATAGAAATTAGAGCTGTCCCCACATTCACTGCACATCTGCTAACCTTTATTTGTTCCATTAGGATTGCATTGGTTGCTTCTGATTCACGAAGTAATTCATTCAAGTGATCAGCACTCTTCGTTGTTGTGTTTAATTTCTGAATCAGTTCATCCTTGCTGAGCTCTGTTTGCCACTGAGATGGTTCTGCAATGAATTGGAAAAGAAAACTGAGAAAGAAGGAAAAAGCATGTGCATCTACTTTAGGCTAACTTAACATTAGGACATCATTAACACAGGAAATGAAATCCATGCAAATTCAAGCTGCCAAATTAATAGCCATCACTTCTGCTGCTGCATGCTCATTCTGCGACCTATTTTTGTATACATAAATTTCTTAGAACTGATTTGCCGGTCCCCTTTTAAGTACATCAAGATATATGGTTTTAATTTAGCCCTTGTTTCCCACCCATATATGGAGATTTTTCAACATTTCTCCATACGGTATTCAGTAGACTTTTAAAAACACAACTAGATGCTACTATTTATTCTTCTACTTTTTCTACTCTTTTGTTTTCTACTGTTCTTCGCACTGGTTTTAATCTTCCTTAAAAAAGTATGAATTCCTGTTCTGATAAAGATGAACACGCAATTTATCTTTTCATTAAGGAGAGTTATTTCACTTAATTGTCTCAAGTGAAGACTAGTCCAGAACACTAAGAGCGATGAACTATTCTGACTTATTCATGCATTCTTTTCCCTTTAGAAAGTTACAGATACAGTCTTTAAATTGCTAAATCCCGTCACAAGTTTTTGTTGTTACTCCTTACTGAAGGAAAAGACTCATACAGAACTTCAGGACAAGGTATACTCAGTGGCACCAATTAGACTTGTGTATTGTACCTATGAGCCTGAGAACACAACATTTTCATGTATTTTGAGGGTGCAAACTTCTGCAGCTTACATAGGCAAATGCTTCTAAAAACGTGTTCAACCTACCAGGCTTTGTTTCCGGGGAGTTCAGAAGCTGTTCCAAGGATGGAATGTAAGTGCCAGCAGAAGACACGGACTCTGTGTCTGTTGTCTCCATACCCTCTCCCTCTTCCCTGGCTACGGCGTGCACATCAAGAACAGGGAGGTCAATGTTTCGCCGTTCTCTTGAGTTCTTTGGTGCTGGATTTGAAACAGCTGGACCTGAAAGATACTTACTGATGTTTGTCATCAAAATGAAATAGGTTGGGTTATTTCACAGGTGCAACAATCTTGAATTAGAAAGCAGTACATAAAGTACAGCCTTGAAAGCCAGATACAAGCATGACATTATAAATGGAAAATGCAGCCTTTCACCTCAAAATGACCATTTCAGTCAAAGCCAGTTTCTAAATCCAAACTTGATTAGCAATGTTCATTTCAGTGGCTATGAAACCTTAATGCAACATCCTTGAAGTTGTTGTAGCTATGACAACAATACCAAATCTTTTTGATGCAAAACAGTATTAGCTTTTTTTTCCACCTAGTCCTGTGGGTGGTATAAATTAGTTTTAATACTTTGTGTGCTATTGTGCTGCTTCAGCACAATCAGATACTGCTCTACAATTAAACAACACATAGAAAGAGCAACTTCTTAAACTGTTGCTGCTTCCTGGCAAATATCTGACTACATCTGAATTAGTAACTGCACAGATTTAAAGAAAATAAGAAACAGTGCTTGAGCTTGAACAGAGTAAAATTTTAAATTAGAAGTGGGGTCAAATAGCAAGTATACAAATAATAAACATCATTAAAACACCTTTCAATATGCTGTTCTGTAGCTATACCCCTCATTTTGGAGGCAGAGATCCACTAACCTCTCTAAAATCTGAGAGGAACTGATAGGGAGAGCACCTGATATTTACAGAGTGATTTCCCTCCATCCGTCTCATGATACATACGCTGCATAAAACAAGTGATAGTGATTCTGAAGGTACAGTAATAGTAATAAAAACTTGTTCTTTACTCAGTATCGGCTTGCTGCAAGTTTTACATAGTAAGTTTCTATTGTATTGCAGACCCACATGCTATAGCCTTGTTTTAGGTACACACTCAAGTACAGAAATGTAAGTAATGCCCCCAAAGCGTGTAACCTGAGAAAACCTGGTTTCATGACCAAAAGTTACCTCTAGTGCTTGGTTCACTCTTGAGCTGGAAAAGCTGAGCTTCTACCCTGGAGAGTTGCTGCTGAAGTGTCTCTACTGTCTTCCTGTGCTCTTCTTGTAGATTCCTGACTTGATCTCTGAAATTGTTCCGGAGAGCTTCATTCTGGGCCGTCAGCTGACTCAAAGCCTGGGTATGCTCTGTTTTCATGACCATGTTCTCAGATTGTATCGTGCAAAGCCTGAAACAGTACACACACAAAATGTGAGAAACAAACACCAAAATACTCGTGTTTTAAAGTTTTTTAGTTTAAATTCAACTCGAAAACTGCAACACAACTGTTTATCTCCTCATACAAGGCATGTCATTTACTTTGTATTTCTTTTCTTTTAACAGTTACCAAACACTCATGCAGAACTTCTGAAAACATACATTTCTATGATAAGTTTCGTTGTTTTTTTTTAAACTTCAGAACTCAGTGAAAAAAAATGGGCAGAATAACCGTTCTTGGAAAGAAAAATGTCAGTACTGCATCAATTGTACTCGATTTGGCAGCACTCCAGAAGCAAGACAAAATTGTCACAAGCAATTAAATGAGTGTATGTATGGAATGACTAAGCACTGGACTTGCCCTTATAAGCATACAAACTTAAATTTAGCCAGAGAAGCAAAGAGCTAGTCTTTCTGGGTACAAAAGAAAACTACTGTGGTATAGCTGGTTTCCAGAGAAATGCAAAATGATATAATTCAGTTGATTACAATGAATCATCATATGGCTATCAGGAACAGATAAAAACACTACAAAGATAAAGACAAGAAGTCAAGAGTTCCTAAGACTAAACTGTAATTTCTAATGAGTATCTCGTGAGTTTTTTGCACCCTAAAAATAAAGAGAAGGCACAGAAAGACATTTTTGAGAGCTCAAGTAGGTCCTCGTGTCATTTTCTCAAGAAGTGATGCAGATTAAACAGATTCCTTACATTTTAAAAGAAATAGCAAACTAAGATTGTGGCAAGTAGATTTGAAAAAAGTACCTTCTGTAAGAAAGGCAGTTGGTGGTGGATATTTTATCATAGAAATAGCTGGCATTTAACCACAGTATTTTTCCAATTAGAAACAAATGCATGAAATGGAGCTCAGCAGTCCAACACAAATGTAGTGCCGAGCTTTGGACTCAACAAATAGTCAGCAAATTTAACATGCTTAAAAAATGTTAACTTTAAAAATCTGGTATTTAACAGGTAGAAAGCCTGCAAAGATCTCATTCTCATCTGCTACTACTTCATTTTCACTGCTGAAACCTCTGAAGTCTGACAAAAAGTAGCGAACTATCCCTTTGAAAGTTCCTTTAACTTCCTCTACATCTACACCCTTTCTTTGGGAAGCATCGTTTGAAGTCAGCTAGCTGTCCAGTCCTTCAGGTTTGCACAAAGTAAAGTATCTATATCTAGTCATCAGCAGACCCTACTTTTCACGGAGTTCTGCCTCTTTTGCAACTGTCTCTTGCAGCATCTTATTGTGTCTTTCCAGCAGGGTGTCATGTTCAGACTGCAACGCCTGGAATTCAGCTGTATTTATCTGTAAATTATGCTGAGCATCTTGTAGCTTAACTTTAAGTTGATCTATCACCATTTCCAACTGTTCTCTGTAAGGAGGAAAAAAGAAATGAGATATGTTTATAAAGAGTTATATTATCTCAGAACCTATATGATATCCACAATGTTTAACATGGCTGATCTGAATTTATTTCATATTTAAGATCACTACAGCACTGTGACCAAAATAATCTTAGAATGTGACTGCAGCAGAAATGTTTAGGAAAGTTCTGATCACCTTTCAATATAGGTGCAAATGGATTTATCACATCCCATCTGAACTGCTGGCAATGTACCTTTTGGGGTAGAAGGTATGACTGCTACCACTTACTGCTTCAATCCAGTTTGGAGGAACAAGAGAGAAGGAGAATAACGTGGCATACAGACAGGAGAAAATTTCTACTTCACAGTAGTGGTGGGCTCTGTTTGCTTAGTAAAGTGGACAGTAATCTTCTCCAACCACTTCCCAAGAGACTGGCAAAGGAGTAGAAAGCAGCATCAATCCAAATAAGATATATTTCTGACCAACAGAATTTACCAAAATCAGATATACCAGTAGGAGTAAGTCTTAAGTCAAACACATTCTCCTTTTATGCTTTCTGTATTTATACATTCAGTTACTTGCATTATTTCATAAATTGTATATCCCGTTAACCCCTAGAGTTAATACTTGTAAATCATTCCTTTGAAAATTATCTGCTTATTATTTTATTACTTGTCCACTTTAATAAGTGACCTTCTTTCATGAGCTTCTTAAACAGGAGATAGAAATGCAACTCTTGCAGTTTGCTTGCTTCAAAGAAGTAGATGCGTTAAACAGACAAACCAGACAACCAAAAAAGCCCGTCTTCTAACAAAACACAAGTCTCCCTCTGGTGGATTGTCAGCAGCAATTTTATGTACTGGTTTAAGATCTATGTCAGAAACAACTTACGACATCTTATGCAAAAACACCCAGTCTGTCTCCAAGGTCAGCCATCGACCAGTTCTAAAAATAACTTACAGAAACAGATCTATTTTCAATGAGATTCAGACGCATTCTGAAGTGAACCTGAATTTACACAGCTCACAACCATGTTTAAATGTTCTCCAGGGAACTTTCTGCAGTGTAACCTTTTTTCAAGTCTTTCCATATATAATAATTGGTAAGAGTCTAAATCTGGCTGCCAATTCAGTCAATTCCAGCAGAACTTCACCTACACTAAACCATTCCTTCCTGAAAAGGATCAAAGTGAGCTCAGAGAAGCAGTATCAATTTGGTGTTTACTTCTCTTAGTTCGTACATTGCTTCAATGCTTTACATCAGAAAATGGCATCTCAAATTTACACAGATGACGCTGGCCAATTTCTGCTTACAAGAACCATGAAAATCTTCCCAACACTATACACTTCCCCCAACTGAAAAAACAGGGAACCTGCAGAAAAATTAATATATTAGAGATGAATCAAGGGATTAGAAACTAGCATAGTACTACCGAGAGTAGAGACGTGGTTCAAAAATTGATGATCTTTCTTCTGTTCAGATAGGTAGAGCCAGTTAGAAAGTCACGTTAAAAGTCAAATAGCTCTGTTTCTATAAATGCTTTTTTCCACTTTTTGGTCAGACATTAGCACAATAGCTCAAGTACCAGTATTCTTCCGTACACAAAAATTTTGGTTTTACCTTTCTTGTTTGGCTCCCTCAGTTTCTGTCTGAGAAGCAGATTTATTCTTTTGCTGTTTTAGAACATTGTGAACACGGACTTTGTAGCTCTCAAATTCAGATGTAACAGATTCTTGTTCAGCCTATGACAGAAGACAAATTCTTAGTAAGTTATGCGATTGACTACGCTCACCTACGTGCTTTAAAATAAAATGTACCTTGCACTGAAAAAAGAAGTGAAATGAACCACCAGCAGCATTTTCTTCTTTTGAATGGATAATTAAAACAGGAGTATTGCAACAGATCATGTTTTTCTTTAGATTTTAACTGAATACTATTGTCAATCTTGAAACTTAAAACCAAGAAGCCACTGATATTCAACATCCCGGTCTTTAAGAAAGGAAAGAATATTTGCAAAATCCAAGAATTACATTCACGAGATATTCACATGTAAAGGGCTCTATCAAACAGCTTTAAAGGAAGACAAAGATGAAGGGGAGAAAAAAAAGGGTCTAGTTCTCTTTTCTTTTTATGCTACCTACGTGCCAAACGTCTAATATGCCTGAAAACTACGCATAATTTTGAGAAGTCAAGTCATCCTTGAAGGGATAATAAATAATGTAAGATACCTTGCTTGTAAGGGTATTTGGTTTGTCCTCTCTTCTGAACTCAGCTGATACATGGCTGAGATAGTGGACAGAGAAAACTGCATCACAACATAATGGCTTCGCCCTTTACTGTATAGTATACAGGCAAGAATTATTCCCATCTGAACAGTAAGACCTTTCAAGTACTCATGCCGTCTATTTTCTATAGAAATAGAGATGTAGGTTTTCATTCTTGGCTTTTAAGGACGCTTACAGGTTCATTAGTCATCCCTGAGATGACTAAAATTTTCTGATTTCCACAGTGATCCACATCTACCAGTGGAACTCAGGCAAGCCTCCTGTAGGACTAACCACAGAGTTTGTCCATTTCAGTTCACCTTTTTAAAAAGGAGATGTTTTTTGTGAGGTATTCATGTTACTTATCTGCAGGACTGGCATCTATCACACAAAACAAGCTGTGCAAGCTGTAGATTGGCACACTAGTCTGTTTAAGTACAGCTGGAACATAACATTTCTACTGAGCCTGCCTGTTTCTAATGCAAAAAAACAGAAGTAAATTCCAGGCACATCTAACACTGTCATACGGCCAAAAAATAGAAATAATAAAAACCTCAGCATTACTGTCAACTCCACACAACTTAGCTGCCAATTAAGAAGCTGCTCATACAGCAGCATATTAAAAGGTGCTTGCAAATACACTTCATTGATTTTTCTTTTCAGGTGGTACCTATGTTACTGTTTTTATAAGCAAATGATACTCCTTTCCCCCCTCCCCTTATCTTTAAAGAAAGAGGTGATTACTTCTTTTCTCCCCAATGTGTATACTTCCTGACCATCTTAAATGAATTCTGACTTCCCCCTGCTACAAGGTTTTTCCTACTGGAAACACAGGACTGCAGTCCAGACATTCCACCACAAATGGTGCAGAACAACCAGGACAGGCTGGCTTGTCCACTACCACCACTCAAATACAAAAAGCACTGAGATAATTCCCAATTCTCGACAGACAAGATGGCAATAGCAAAAGACCTGCAAGTATTTTTAGAGATGCAAACTGTCTCTAGACTGAAGTAAGTCTCCTTTCTAAAGTCTATGACGTGACTTCTTCCACCACAGTACCTGGGCTGCTCTGCATTCTTCTTGCAAAGTTGCAATTTTTTGCTGGTAAGCACTCAACGTACGCTGGTGTTGCTCTGCAGAGGTTCGTAGCTGTTCCTGGACTTTATGCTTTTCCGATGTTAATACAGACACTTGAATCTGAAAAAGCCAGGTGAAAGCTCAGTCTTTGGTATGAAAAACATTTTTCTTCCATTTTCAAGGGGACGTGCCACAGAGCACATAGGATTGTATTACAGTAATCCCTGCACAAAATTGGTGAATATAAGTTTAAAATCCAATAAAAATAGAAGAAATAGACATAAGTTATGATATACTCAAATAAAATATATGGTATTTTTTAAAGAGAAAACTGAAAATTACAGTGGTGGGTGTGGTGGCAGCATGCAAGAATAAAAGCTTCCCTGCTACTATTTATCATATTCCAAGAGAATTTACACAGATAGAGAACACAAGATTTCTGCTGATGATGCCATATTCTTTTGTTTTTAAACTGAACAGCTCCCATACTTAAGCTATTTTAAAATTTATCCCATTTAAAAGCTTCAAAATTATTCACTTCTCTGTTTTGGGGAAAAGGAAAAAGAAAGAGGAGCAAGAAAGGGTAAACCTGTTTAAACAACATCACAGGGGAAATATTTGGGGAAAGCAGCAAACAAAAAACTCGTTCAAGAAACAGAACCAGTAACCAGGTTACTAAAAATAACATTTTCCTTCTTCAGCTTATATTCCATCTGCCCACGACAAATCACATCTGTATTGCTTACATAAGAAATACTAACACACAACTTTATTACACTAACAAAGAAGTGAAATTTCTTGCCTTAAAGGATTCCACTTGTTGCTGACTGGCTTCCAGTTCCCCTTTCAATGATGCCTGCAACATTAGATGATCATTTTCCTGCATGATAGAAGCATCTGGTTAATTAAAAAAACAAACCACAACAACTTAGTAATTCAGCTACAAGACCATTATTTGAAAGCTAGTTTAAAAATGCAAGTATGCAGTCATTAACTGCTGGACTTACAGCTTGTTTAGAATCAGCCAGTTCTTTTTTGGTTTTCACCAGGAGTTGTTTAATCTTGGCATTTCTTTCCTCATCTTGTTGCATAGTTGACTGAAGTGACTCTAGTGCAGAAAACAGTTACATGCTAAGAGAATTTCCCCTCCTATATTTCCTTAAAAATATTGAAAAATACTTAAGCAATTTTACAGATTTCTTAAGAACTGTTAAGCTACTTGTTTGCAGCAAGTTTAGTATATCATTTCTGTATCAAGACCTTCTTACAAATGAAATTGTTTTGAGAGTTCCACTTACGGATAGGAAGAAACCAAAGTTTTTAACCACATGTTAACTAGTAAAGCTTTATAAGTGTGGTATGTCAGACTGAAAATCACTGCCAATCACTTTCAGAAATTATGATTTCGTTAATCAGGTAAGAAACCATTTGTCAGTCACGCTATTTAGCTTTCATTTACTGACTACTAGATCAAGTGACTGAAGACCGAGTAAAGTTTACTTTCTAGGAAAGTATTTTCAATTATGTAACTGATTAGTGTTCCCTCCAAATTTTACTCTCACTCATCAATTTCGGACATATCTGAATGTTTTACCATTACTACTAATTATACCATAACTACTGTTTATATTTTACTCACTTATTTCTTCCTGTAGGGTCTCTTGTTTCTGTTTCTGAATCCCTGTCTCCTGCTCAAGATCTTCTATTCTACTGTCTTTATCACCAATCTTCTGATTAAGTTCTTTTACTAGCCTTTCATAATCAGCTATTTCCATATCCATCAGCGTACTCTTCTGAGCATCCTGCAAGTTACATGCAAACAAGTTACAAACTTAAAAATCTGCCTCAGTTGCCAAGAATTCCTTCCTCACCCATCCCAAAATAAATGAGAAATAGTTGTTTGATCTTTTAACAAAAAGACTTTATAACTATCAATACCCACAAACAATACCCACCCATCAGGTTTCCATATCCTCAGCGAATAATTTGTTTTTGAACAAGAACCAAAAGCTTTAAAAAAAATCTGTTGCCAATTTCAACAGTTTTAAGCAGTAGGTATTTTGCAGCTATTAGTTTCTACCATCTTCACTCCTTGCAAGGGTGGCTTCTGAATAGTGCACCATACAAGTACTCCAGACACCTGAATTCTATTCCTCTTTCTAGTCATGATAAAATGCTTAACCAAGCTAAAAACAAACAACCCTTGCTCTCCCCTGCCAAATAACTCCTCAAAAAGTACACACATCAGCTCTCCAAAGAAAAACAGGTGTAGAAATACTACTCATGTTTTTCCTTTTGCATATCTTAGGATTAAAGTCCTCAGACCAGGAGACATTAAACAACAAGAAGGACCAAAATCTTTGGTAGTCTAAGTACTAACACAAACAACAGTAGTTACTGTACCTTTTTGGCCAGCTCTAATTCTTGCATAGTCTTCTGCAGATGCTTCTTTTCCTTCTGAAGTTGCATCTGAAGCTCCTCCAGTTCTCGAAGAGCACCACTATGTTCCTGAAATTTAAATACTTTTCACTTGTGCAGTCCAATTTCAAAACAGATGTCAGCAGAGTACACAAGTTTACAGACACACTCGCTAAGGATGCACAAAGGTAAGATTCTTCAGGAAGTCACTGGGAGCCAAAGAAAACTTCACAAGACTACAAAATGTTTTTCACATTCTGTCAGTATCTCCAGTCTACTCTAAGCGATGGTTTTGCAAAGTTCTTTTAATGAACACTGTAAGCCTTCAAAAGAAGGCCAAGTGAAGTAACAAGAAAAAGCATGAAACTTGTTCTAAAGTAAGCACAGTTTATAAAACTCTTCCAGAAGTCACATTCACAGACAGTAATGCTTCAATCCATTCACCATCTCTACACAGTATTACCTTTATTTTCTGTTCTTTTAGAAGCTTTTCTGCTTCCAGTTCTTTTTCAGCCTTTGCCTTGACTTTTTGTAGCTCCAGTATCTGAGCTTCCAGCAGCTTAGTATTACATTGCAATGTTTCGACACGAGCCAACAGATCTTCATTAGCAGAATGTAACTGATCATGCTAAAATGATGGTAGTGGGAAGATAAGCTGAATTTGCATGCGACTGATTAATAAGATACTATCCATACTTAGAAAAATAAAAAAACACGCCAAACACACATTTTCATCCAATTGTCTTATAATCAGTTATGTATGTGGCCTGGGAGTTTAAATCCTAAATCCCAAGCCCATTTCAGTTAGTTTTGCAGAACGTGTCTCACAGATGTTTAATCCCCATCTTAGACTTTTGAATGTCACTACAGTACTCCCCAATGCATCCTGAAGTCTAATTCTTGTAGAAGATCCAAAAAACCCACCACAGTTAATTCCGTATGTTTAAACATTCTATTGGTTAAACAACAGGCATATTTTGTCTACGGAACTGAAAAAAATTTAACACATTAAGGTTACTGTACTTCATGAGAAGTGTAGGTGTGAAATCAGAGAAGCAGCCCAAGTCCAATACTTGTTTTTGTATTTGGTACATGCAACAGGGTTGTGCGTCCAACTGAAGCCAGAGTTCATCACCTGCTTTTTTTTGTGAGTTGACCTGGGGTATATTAAGCCCTTCCTATTAAAAAGCCCAGTCATTCTGGACATCCTTAACTTTTTCACAGCCCAGATAAGCACCAGATGCTGAGGAAAAAATGAATTTCAAGTAACTATCCATAATACACTTCGGTTATAAAGCTATGTATTATTACCAGTCACATGAACAAGACTTAGCCCAATAGCTCAGACACAAATACAGAACTGACCTGCTGGGATGACACCTGTAGCTGTCTTGTGAGGTCATCTAGCTGACGTTCAAGATTAATCACTCTGGCTTTTTCAGAATCCAGCTCTTCTCCTTGCTTATCATATTCCATCAAAAGATTCTTAACACAAAAACACAAACTTCAATTTCTACAATATACATTGCTTGTCTTAAGCACATGCTAAACCCCAGACACTTATCTTTCCAGTATTTCAGCATACGGGGTGTTTTACTACCATATCAGAAGCATCAAAATGAAACCAAAGCTGTAGTTTCATTACAAGAGAAATTGGGAGAAGTTATTTTCAGTTCATGAAACTGTAGAATAATTTAGGTTCGAAGAGACCTCAGGAGGTCTATGTTCAACCTCCGGTGTAAAGCAAGGTCAGCAGTAAGATGAAACCAGGTTGCTCAGAGCTTTGTCCAGTCAGGCTTTTCCAAGGACCGGACTCCAAGGATGGAGATGGCACTACATCCCTGCACAACCTGTTCCAAAGCTTGACTGTCTTCAAGGCAAAAAATGTTCACTGTATAGCCTTTTTTTTTTTTTTTAAAAAACAGGTGCTTTAAAAAAAAAGTTCTGTCCTTCTAGACCATAACATCCTAGCTTGGACAGGAGTATTGAGAGAGAGAGTGTTAAAGGCCTTCCTAAAGTCTAGGTAAGTGACAATCACTGCTCTCCTCTCATTCACAACTCCAGCTGTTCTATCACTGCAAGCAATCAGACTAGGATTAGTCAGACATGATTTACTCTCAATAAATCCATGCAGACCATCCTCAGCCACCGGTTTCTCTTTCATATTCCCAGAGATGTGCTCCGGAAGGACTTGCTCCCAGGGAATTGTTGACTTTTTTCTTTATCACTTCAGGACTTTCTAACTTATCCTCAATTTTATGTACTTAAAGAATTCATAAGAACAGATTTGCCTCAGCAACAGTGTTTGACAATACAATGCCAGATTTAAAGGGCGATTTAAAAATACTATCCAGTAGAAAAGAATTGCCTTGTTTTCTTCTGACAGTAGATACACAGTTCTGTTACTAGAACCATACATTTCTTGATTTGGGTACTTAACTGCACTGGCATTTTTTACCAAACATACTTGTGCAAGTAAACAACATATATCCAGGCTAGGACTCAAAAGCAAACTATTTTCCTGACAGTTAACCGTCTTTGGTAGATACAGTACCATTCCTACCTTATAGCTTTCAGCTCCTTGAATTACATCTTTCATTGAAGCAGCCAGCTGATCTTTTTCTGATTGAACCAACTCCAATTCTTCCCTCAGGGATTGCATCTTATTACAAAGAAGCATACGTCATTAAAACAGAACCCTTCATGCAGAACATTCTTCATATTAAGAAGCAGTCAGGGTACCTCTTTTCGGCTGGTATCCAATTCTTTCTTTGCTTTCACAGCAACCATCTTAATTTTATTTAGCTTCTCTCCTTTTTCTGCAGATTCTTTTTCCAGCCTTCCTAAAATAAATAAATAAGAACATGAATAAACTTGCTTCTCCTCCCCCCAAGAAATGAAATCTAATTAGAACACAAATATCAGTTTGAAATAAAGTGTTGTAGGTATTCAAAGATTTCATTCAGCTAAGCCCTTCAATTCACTCTGACGCTAGAACATCCAGCCTCACAGATAATCCTTCCCTGTTTCAAAGGCTTCCATTACAGTTTACAGTAAAAGCCATATTCCTGTGTACTTCTACATATAATTGTAACAACTTAGAATAATTTTCTTTCTATTATGTTGGGATTACTGCAACAAGACAACAGTAGCTTCAGCAAAGTGTTGCTTTCCTCTTCTCTTGGTAGCCTTAAGGATTGGCAATTATTTTTCATATTTAATAAAGATGAAATCTAATACACTGTTTATAGTTAAATGTACTTAGGAAGAAAAAAGTATCAAATGATAACAGACACAAAATTGCTAACGTTACTTTGAATGCCTAATGAGAGGAATGTTGTCCTAATGAGAGAAATGTTGTAGGAAGTAGCATCAGTATCTACTTCCCCACCTTCCTTGGCATACAGGAAATACAGGATAACTATGCAGAGAAAGAAAAACTCAAAGTTTAACAATCCAAAAAAAAACCCACAAAACTGTTTACATAAAAGACAACAGCAAGAAAGATACCAATTTTTTCCTGAAGCTCTGCTACTGAAGACTGTTGATCATTTTTCTCTGTCAATGTCTCCATTACATTCTGTATTATAAACAAAGATATGAGAAGTATTACAAGAAGTCTCTTTGTGATATCTGTTTTCAACAAGCTACTAGCAGTTCCAGCTACAAGCTGGACTACGTCTACTTTCTCATTACCAAGAGAGTCTTTACATGCAATTTCATATTAGCTTGGTAACTAGCCTGATAACTGAAAAGCAAAATTATGTTGAAAGGAAAACATTCCAACCTTTTAACAGCTGCTTTCCATCCTATTCAAGGACAAAAAATGGAAGACCATTAATACTGACTGACCAGCTGTCAGTTTTACATAACCATCAATACCCACAACCTGAAGTTAGGAGTAGCTAACACAGATCAAACAGTTTTGTTTGAGATGGAGCCACAGAAAAAGGTGAAAGATTAGGCCAGTTAGTCCATCTAGTTAAGTGAGCACTTTTGGCAAAACCAATAGGAAAACGTTTTCAAATACAAGCACATTTTATCAAAACAGCATTAGGATTTTTGTTGCCGTTTGACTTTTTTTTTTTTTTTTTAACTGAGGGGAAGGAAGGGAATCTGAGGTGCTAGGCAACTCAGAAACACGTGCTTCCTAGAAGGGAAACTCACTTTGAGGCCAAGGAAAGAAAAAACAAAGAAAATGAAAGTATTTTTTGAACCTTAATTCTGAAGACTTTAGAGGTTTAGTCTGTATACTTCAATAACAAAATATAACCTTTAGAGAACTCAGTTCGTCTTTCACATTTCTAAGTTCAGTTTCCTTTTGTTCCAGAATGAACTTTAAGTCATCTTCGTTTTTGGATTCTTTTTGCTGTTCTTGTATTTGACTTTCATAAAAAGCAAGTTTTCCAGATATTTCTTCAATCTTCACTAAAAGCTCTTGATTTTCAATCGTTGATTTTTCACCAGCATTCTTCAGCTCCTGGATGTCACATTGAAGGGCTTCTTTTTCAGACAACATTCCTTCCAATTCTTCTCTCCAAAGACCTTTTTCTTTTTCAAAGTCTTCAATCAGGGATCTATGTTCTGTATACTGAGCTGCGTTTTCTTCCTCTAGTCTCTCAACTTCCCTCTGCAAATGAAGAGCTTTCTCCTCATTCTGTAGAGCAAGGCACTGCTCTTCCTTCATTTTTGCCAAGCATTCATTTGCAATTTGTAGTAAGCTGAGAAAATCACAGTCCTCATCAGAATCTGAAATGCTGGACCCCACTTGCTCAAGGATGTGGTATATCTGAGCTCTTACAAGGGACCTGTGCGCTTGTTCACTTTCAAGTAATGACGATATATGGTCTTTCTCTGCAGTGATCATTTGTAGTTTCTTTTCTAAGTTTTCAGACTGCTCTTTCAACACTAACCAACCGTCTTTTTCAGACGTAATCTCTTCCAGCTTTCTACTTAAATCACCTTTTTCCTGAATGATTTTCTTGTTTTCCTCACGAAGAGTATACATTTCAGATGAAAGGTTCTCTCTTTCACCCACCAGAGAGTCGACCTGTTTTTCCAGTTGCGTTCGCAGGTCAGCATTTTCATTCTTCGCAGTTAAAGCTTCGTTCAGTTTCTCTGTTAATTCCTCCAGCTTTTTCTTCAGGTCACTATTGTACTGGTTAACAACATTTACTTCTTGCTGAAGTTCCTCAACTTTTCCTTGTTCTTGCTTGCACCTCTCCTGAAGGGTTTCTCTCTCTTCACCTGAGCATTTTAGTTCATTTAAAATATCCTTGTTTTGATCAGAAAGAGACATGATCTTTTCTTCCAGTTCTTTTATAGCAACCTCTTTTTGGTGGACACAGCTTGCTATTGTGTCATTCTCCTCCTGAAGGCTAACAACTTTATGTTTAAGTTCCTCTATCTCTAACTGATTAGATGACATTTTTTCTGTTTCTGCCTGGAGACGATTCACAGTTTCAAGAAGAACATCCTTCTCATTGAAAGCAGCCCGGAGTTTCTGCTGTAGTTCACTGACATCAGAAGCTTGCTGTTGTCTCATTGATTCAAATTCCTTGCTGATCTTTCCAGCAGATTCTCCTAGCTCAGTCTGTAGTGTTTCCAGTGTTTCTCTCAGAGTATCATAATTGAACAATGCTTCTTCCTTCTCTTGAGTTAGCCTTTCAAGTTGTTCCTTAAGATCCTGCATTTCAAAAGCTAATTCCATCTTTTCTTTTTCGGAACTGGATAATAAAGTTTTATTTAGTTCAGAAATTTCTCTCTCATGTTGCTCCTTCAAAGTCTGAATTTCTAATTTATGCTCTTCTGCTGTGGCTTCACATTGGTGTCTAGCTGTTTGAAGCTCCAATTTTAGCTTTTCAATCACACAACAATAATCTTCTTTAGTAAGCTGCAGTTCATTTATCTTAAAGTCCAAGTCTTCCCGCTCATGAAAATACTCATCCTTTATGCGACGGATTTCCTCTTCCAGTTTTAGTTTAACATTGCTCATATAAGTTAGCTCATCTTTTAAAATAGCATGTTGAGATTGGAGATCTTCTAAGCTATGCTCCAGGTGTCTAACCTTTTCTTCCATTTTTGCTTCGATACGAGGTTCTTCTTGCATATCTACAACATCTGTCTTATTCTCTCGATTTTTATTTACTGCTTTTAGCTGCTCCAAGTCATGTTCTTGCTGGTCAGTGGAAGCATACGCTTCATCTTTCACATTTTTCTCTGTTTTTAAGTCCTTCTCTACGAAATTGTGCTGTAACTGATTTATGTGATTTTGCTTTTCTTCATTTTCTTTAGCAGATATTTCAATGCGATGCATCAACTTTGATACCTCTTCTTGATGGGCAATTTTTAATTTTTTAAGCTCTTCATTCAGACTGTTGATTTCATTATGGTAACACTGAGAATTATTTTTAATAGTTTCTTGCAGACTTGCAATTTCTTTGGTTTTGTCATTATTCACAGTTTCCAACTGCTTGGTCAAGCACAAAATTTGCTCCTCATAAGTAGATTTAATTTCTTGGACATTGTCTTGTAATCTTTTAACTTCTTCTTGATTATCACTGTGACATTCAATCTGTTCTACCAGCTCCGTTTGTTTCTTCACTTGTTCTTCTAATTCTATTTTCAGCTTTGTTAAATCGTCATTGTATTTGGATTGTGCATTTACTAATTCATTCTTCAAGGCCTTTATTTCTTCCAGAGAGTCAGTATTTGATTGCTCCAGTTGCTTCTGCAATTCTTCTGTCTTGGCCACTGCAGCCTAAACAAACATACAAGTCATCAAATGCTGATAATTTAGCACATATAAATTCCAAATAAACTGTTTATAACAACAAACTAGAAGATTTAGGAGTCCTTAGTTTTAAAAATTGCTATAGTTTTTAAACAGCCAGCTATGTTAGAACAACTCTATTCAGAAGACTCCGCAGAGTATAAAATTGTTTACAGAATGAAAAACAAAAATTAAGTCTTAGATCATGTTTGCCTGCTTGTAAAGCAACTACTGTGATCATGTATTAAAGACCAAATTACCTCTCTAACATCATATTCAAGTAGCTAGAATATAAAGCCGTTCATCAGTGCCACGTGACCGAGTCTTCACTTTATTATTAACTGAGATTATTGACATGATTTAGGTGACTTAGCTGACAGGCTGCTTCCTAAGAATACCTGAATTTAAAGCCTCCCATTTACCATAAAAAGACAGAATTGATTTGGAGGCATTGCGTATCTAGGCTATTGATGCATGGACTGAATTACTTTTGAACAGCTGTGGATCTAACAAATACATATTGAAATTTTATATTTATAGTCAGTCCAATGAAAACACTGAAGTATCTGTTCTCTGTAGCCTCTAAATTACATATGAAGCCTTTAGATCTTTTAAGGTATAACAGAACACAGGTGAGTGAAGGAAAAGATTACAATGGAAACGAAGCACATGAACAAAACTAAAAAACATACCATCATTCTGAAATATTTTAGTAATGCTTTATTCATTTCAGTACCTCTGCTTCTTGTTTTCTTTGAATATTTTCTTTTTTCAGAGCTACACACTGCTGCTGACTTTCAGCTTTTTCCAGAAGCACAACGTCCAGTCTTTCTGTGAGAGCCTAATTTAAAAAGAAAAATTATTGGAAAAAGGGTTCCTTAACAACGGAAGCCTGAATGATGTTTGCAAAGCAGTAAGAAGTTGCATATTGGTCAGGATGTTTTTGTTGTTGTTGTTAATTAAGTAGACCAGCCTGATCTTAAGTTACTTGCAGCCCAAATACACCAGATATGGGAACAGGCAGACTAGTACAATGATGTTGCTTAATAGATTCTGTTCAAAATCTTGGTTGTGATCAGCTGATTTATTTTTATTACCATGTAGAAAGAGAAAGAAAAAAAGCTTCCCTTCTGTAGAAGAGAAATCTCCATCCAAATTATTAAAAACATTTTTTCCAGTTGATAAAAGTCCTCCTCACTGCCAATTTTTTCACTTTGATGTGCTGCCTATAACCCTCGCTTTGAGACAGATGCTCTTGGCACTAGAATAATTCCAGTTACTTTTTCCCAAAAGTATTTCTTGTGACATGCAGCTTCAATTCTGCGTCTCTGATCTTATCAAATGACTGTCTCAAAAGACTTCTAAATGGCTGAAGTCTTTCTATAGCAGTCATTCTGAGATAAACAAAAGCCTTCCTAACCTATTACACAAGGACAAAGTCTTGCTGAGGAAATTTTATTATTCTATACATTTTTTTTCCCCTCAAAGAACTGTTTCCTGAAAAGCAGAGTAGGGATGTAGGGTAAGGAGGAAAAAAGAGGTTTTAGGAAGCATCCTGAATTCCTGAAAATAGATCGCAGATTGAATAACAGTTCTACAGCTGTTCACTACATATCACAAGTCATTTCTGTAGATCTATTTCAGTTAATATTATGCAATACATCAGAAACCTATTACGGATTCTTACCTGAATAATGTCATCAGCTCCTCCAGAAGCTGCTTTAGATTTGAGTTCTTCAATTTCTTTCTCTAGTTCTGAGCAAAACAATAAAAAGTAGTATAGAAGTTTCACATCAAGCAGGAATTGATGCTTTATCACAGTATCAAATTCCCAGTAAATCCAAAACTTAACATCACTCTGTTCAAGTCAGAGATGTCTTACTCCATCAATTTTGTTGCCAAGTGATACAAAGGGCTAACAGAAAGAGAACAAGCATTCAGTGCTACTTCTCTGCTGCTGCGCCTGATTTCCTCAAGAAACAAAGCTTCCTTGTTTGGGTGGAGAGACAACAAATAAAACCATGACAATCGTCTTACCTTCTGTTTCACAGTCAATTTAAGCCAGAGAAGAGACATTCATTTCCTACTAATCCTCTAAAAATAGGCAGCAGGTTGGAGAAGATCTCTCAAATAACCCCACCGAAGAAACACCCAGTATACCCCATCCCTATCCCTATTGCTTTGCTGGGCAACTACCACCAACCAGCATGACTGTAACTCCAAACAAGGGGAGGTGACACTAGTCCATGCAGGGAGCCACTGCAGGAAAAGGGACAGCAGAGAGGAGGGCGACAGCACATGAGAGCATAGACATACTCAGGATACTTTTAGGTATTAACACAAAATTTCATTTTCTGTATTTTAGGATTTCTTGTCCAAAGAAACAAGTGATCAAATGTAGAATAGCTAACATTTTTAAAGAAGCCACTGCACTCCTCAACAGGACTAATTATGAAAAACCTAATAGAGATGTTCCCCCTCCTATCTGCTTTCTTAAAGGTTATCCCTGCTACAGGTATGGGGAACAGATAATGGCAAGCCCCACTTCCACTCTTGCACAAGCTACACTGTTCCATCACACTACACATGTGATTGAGTTAATTTAATATTTGACAAAAGTAGTGCTTCTTTTTCCTCTATACCTCTCACTCTAGGGACTTTAGCCCTTATCCTCCAACAAAAATAAGGAAATCACAGGAAGGAGAAAAAAAGGAAAAGCCTAGAATTTAAATCTACCTAGCAAATATGTACAGCGAAATTAGGAAAGGTCAGATAGTACCAAGCATTAAGGTAGAAATTATTCTCTCTCCAGTCAAGTACCTGTACATCTTGATTTCACTTTCTGCAGAAGCATCACTTGCTTTTTGGCAAACTTGATGAGATCTTCTTTGGGCAATGTGTCCAGCTGTAAAAAAAAAAAAAAAAGTATGTATTACAGAAACCAACTTCCTCTAACCCAGAAGTAAACAGAAAACAGTGCATCTTAGCATCCAACTTCCAAGGAGTGAAATTTTAGGACAAGGAAACCTTAGCACACACTCATTAAGGACAATAACAGGGCAAGTTACAGAAGTTACGTTATCTAGTTCTATCATTTCAAATGCAGCATCACCTAGAAAGGAGAACTCAGCTGGGAAGGGTTACATTTCAGTAGACTGACAAAGGTGTTTGGAGTAACATAATTTGAACAGTGCTGTAACTACTTAGGTAGTTAAAATCCACACTTACCTAACATCAACATTGTTTATTTTACTTCCAACATATGCAAAGAAGCCTACATACATTATGAAACAGACTACTATTAGAGCTAGATGCTATTCAATATTTTATTGGTTATTATGACAGGAAGTAAGTATACCAGTAACAATTTTTGTTTCATGCTTTCTAGCCTTAGCATAGGATTCGTACGTCAGTTTTCAAAACACCTAGAAGACATGAAATTGTTTAAAAAATACCTTTATGCCTTCCTATTATCCATGGCTAGCATGCTAGGCTGCTACCCTCTCAACCACTGTTATCCAAATAAACCAGATTTGTGAGGTCTGATTACCTTTGATTTGCCCGACCCCGGTGTGACAGAGGAAGCCACCATCTCTTTCCCACCATCTTGTACCTACAACAAAATAAAGATAATATGGGAGAACTGAACTTTTTTTTTTTTAAATGTAGACTACCAAAGGAACCAAGTGAAAGTCTACAAACGTGGAGAGTAACTTGGTATAGTGGGAACTCAAAAAAAAAAAAAAGACAATATTTGTATGACCAGTAAGACAGATAATGGAGAAAAAAAATGAGAGATCTATTGTGGTTAATCCAATAAAACAGCAGAATTGAAAACTGCTAAATTAGTATGACTTATGGCTTTGTTACTTAATTGACATCTAGAGTTGTCACGCTCATGAAAATCATTTAATTTACAAGCAGTTAAAATAGTGTATCTTACTATCTTGTTACTAAAAAATGTACAAACCAAATAAAGCTTGTAGAGGAGCAGCAGTTAAATCAAACTTCAGCAACTTCTGAACAAATTGTACCCCTCAACTATGTTCTCGTTTTCTTTAAACATAACATACTTAACACTAAAAGCTTAGGCCTGACAATATATTTGAAAAGGCTCTGTGTGTGAGAGAGAGGGGGAGGGCGTGTGTACACACACCCACATCCTTCACTTATTTTGCTACTCTCTTTATTCTCATAAATAAAACCTTGTAATAGAAACCAGGGGAAGAACAAACTGGAAACAGATAATGACTGACTAACAATTTTGAGAGAATAGCTGAGAGAGATAGCATGAAAGACTAATTAGAAATATGAGTTCAAGTACAGGCCAAGGACAAAGATCATTTAGCTATCTCTCTCTGGAGAGTCTGGACTCTCACATTGGCCAGAGTTTTTTGAGAAACAACAGCAAATTTGTTAGAAAATAATATGACCATTAAACATAAACATAGCATTTAAGAAAGAAAGCTCTAAAGAAGTTTGCATTTCAGATTTCACGGTACACAGAGCTATGTCAACATTGACAATCTTAATATTTCAGCATTCCTGTTAGTTAACGTCTGCAACTACAAGCAGTATACTTGCACAGTATAATTAGGGATAACACATTGGATGTACTGCTTAAGAAAAATGATGGCACACCTCTCTCCATACTACACCAAGACCAGATGATTCTATATTATTTTTACCATAGAATCATTAGGGTTGGAAAAGCCCTCCAAGATCACCCGGTCCAACCATCCCCCTACCACCAATGTCACCCACTGAACCATGTCCCTAAGCACCAGGCCCAACCTTTCCTCGAACGCCCCCAGGGACGGTGACTCCACCACCTCCCTGGGCAACCCATCCCAGTGCCTGACTGCTCTTCCTGAGAAGAAATGGCTCCTCATTTCCAACCTGAACCTCCCCAGTGCAACTTGAGGCCATTCCCTCTAGTCCTATCACTAGCTACCTGTGAGAAGAGGCTGACCCCCAGCTCCCCACACCTTCCTTTCAGGTACCCGTAGAAAGCAATGAGGTCTCCCCTAAGCCTCCCCCTCTCCAGACCAAACAACCCCAGTTCCCTCAGCCGCTCCTCACAGGACTTGTGCTCCAGACCCTTCACCAGCTTCGCAGCCCTTCCCTGGACATGCTCCAGGGCCTCGATGTCCTTCTTGTTTACATGCACAGCGCCAGAACTATGCACCACGCAAGAAAACGCACCCCATTACATTTCCAATAACCGACCCCACCCGTGGCGCTTCACCTCCCTGCCCCCGAACGCACACGGGCGGCTGACTGTGCGGGCTACAAACGTGACGGACACCACCCCGCACGACCCGTTCACCCGCGCGGGATCGCGAAACGGCGACGCGACCCCCCCCGGTGCGCTGCCAGCCCCTCACACCTGCTCCCCCTCCCCTCAGGGATAACGGCCGCGCGCCAGGCGGGAAGCGGCGCGCGGCACCGCTGGGGGGGGGAGGGGGAGGAGGGGGCGGCGCGCGCGCGTCCCCCCCCCCCGTTACCTCCATGTCGGAGCCGGCTCGCCGCGAGCGCCGCCGCTACATCCTCCCCGCCACCGCTTCCGCCTTCGTCATCCCCCCCGCAGGCCACGTGACGCGGGGCGCTGACCCCCCCCTCCCCTTCGTAATAGGCCCGGCACGGGAGCTCCGCCCCCTTGGGGATTGGGCACGCCCCCTCGGCGGCCGTGGCCCCGCCCCCGAGCCGCGGGACCCTCAGGGGGCGGGGTTGTGGCAGAGGCGGGCTGCCCTGAGGGGAGCCGGGTGTGGTGTCCCCTGTGGAGGGGCGTTCGTACAGACGTACACATGTACACACGCATATACACACACATACAGCCATATATACATATGTATCTACCAGAGCAAATAGTAGAAGACAGTTATTAAGGCTTGAAGTTCATTATTTTAAATTAGGAGCCATTTTCCTCCGTAGTTGGTTGCGGGGAGCGATGCCCAACAATGTTTTCAGACTGCACACGTTTCTTCCTGTAGTCATGCAAGCACGTTTGGTAATGCTTGAAATGTTTCTCCTGAGAACTTATTGATTTTTAATGAGAAGTTGCTTGGGAGAAAAGAGTTTAGGCGCTTTGTTCTATTTACAATTCACCAGGTAGATATTGGATGGCACTGAATTAATTGTGGTGCCATGAGAGAATGTCTATTGTTTTTGTAAAACCTCATGTTAGGCAAAATGCTGCTCTCGCAAGAATAATTTATATTTTTACAAGTCTTCCTATTGTCATTCTTCTTTTAAAATGCAAATGACAAATGGTGACTAAAGGCAGAAAGGTTGTTTGTGTATATCTCAGAAAGCATTTCCTTGGTGTTTGTTTTTTTTTTTTTTCCCCATATGCATTCACCGTACATGATGTATGTTTATTGTATATTGTAACATAAGCAGGCAAGCAGTTGTGGCAGGAGCAGACAGTTCCTTGTTACAGAATTACAGAATCACAGAATCATCTAGGTTGGAAGAGACCTACAAGAGTACCTAGTCCAACCTCTGACCTAAGACTAACAAGTCCTCCACTAAACCATATCACTAAGCTCTACATCTAAATCTTGTTCTCACAGAGGTTGCTGGCCAAGAACAGATCTCCACAACCAAACCACCAGAAGCTGCTTTTCCACAACTTCCATCCTTACACTCCTCAGAAGTCCCACTCTTTCCTCGTCCACGTTGGGATGCTCTGAACTGGGTACCAAGGCCTGTGGTGCCACAGCCTAGGGTGGAGGTTTCATGCAACTTCAAGAAGAGCCTTTCTGGAGAGAGTCTTTGCCAAACCATCTTGTAACCATAGTATTTGATCCTAAACTATGCCATACTGCACGGCTCAGTCCTTCCAGGTCCGTCTCTGACTGAAGCTGGATGTCTGGAGAGAACATTATAGAAAAGCTTAGCTGCTTTTTTTTTGGAAAACCACAGAGAAAGCAATGTTTCTGTAAATGCATTCCTACCGTCTATCCTCTGAAAATATGTGTTATGATCCAACTCTTGGGTCATCTCCTGACTATGCGGAAAATGATTTTGGAGATTGGCCAAGGCAGATACACAAAGGTTTTTCTGATCTCTTTGTACTGAAGAGATTGAACTACTGGCTCACTCATCACAGGCAGACACCACCTGTTTCTAGCTGGAGGCACTCAGCCCCTGACAGAGCTCCCTGCTCCTGTAGGGTATGTGTTTTTTGGGCCAATCCTCACTCTGCCCCCCCTTCATTTTGTGCAAGAGGTCTTAGCTACATTTGGCAAATAAAATAGTCTTGACGGTCTTTCATTTGGGTCCTAAATTGCAACAGCAATTGGGAAGCATCCTGTATAGGGAGTAGTAGCAGAATAAAATAGCTCTTCCTAAAATAAACAAAACAATAAGCATTGAAGATTTTGACTGTTGACTGTTTCAATTTGTTACAACCAAGTATTTCTTACAGTAAAGTTGCTTCATATTTCTTGGGGAAAATGCTGATTCATAGCTGCAATAGTCTTACATAATTTTCTTAAACAGATTGTGAATCTTATCTATCCAGAAGGAGCCAGTAAAATTACATCTATGCAGCTAATTTGGGACCAGATAAGTGAGAAAAACAAGAATAATTTATGTGTTCTGTGTATTCTGTAATTTTATTATCTTTGTAAAGATAATTAGTTCTCATTTTTTAAATAGCATTGTTTATGTAAAACAAGATTGCCAGGAGGTTTATGAGATGTGTTGAGGCAGAGGATAACAAACTTTAAATCCTGCTTTCACTGAAAGGCCAAGTTCCACAGGACTGTGGTTGGTTATTCCACTAAAGCAGTGTAGAAATGTTTGTTCAGTAGCATTGGAATTATTAGACCTGCAGAAATGTTCTGAAGATAACAAAATGAGAAAATTACTGTAATTTTGCACCTGAGGAATGTTTCCAGCTTGCAGAGCTAATGCTTTAAATATTTGGCTCTGTAGAATCTGACTTTCCAGCCAGTTCTGTGGATCACAAACTTTCCTTTGTGAACCACTCTGGGCAAGCTAACTTTCTTGCTTTGAGTTACTTCTGTGGCTTCTGTACATGCAAAATTAGTATAAAGGAAGGCAGGGTATGAATTTACAGTCTGTTAACTATTCACCCCTGTCTGGCAACTTAAAGTATTCTCCCTGCCCTGTGCAAATGAACCATAAATTCTTTGGCCATATTGACGTGGGTTTGGGTTTAGCAGGTTCCCCCTGTAATGGAATTGTAGAGACTGAAGATAAAGTGAATTAAAGAGGGTGTGAAGGGGGAGGCTATTCTGAATGCTTGTAAGATGCAGGGACAGTGTTGACCTCTGTATTTATCTCTATATTACTTTATGTGTGAAGGGTTTTGTTAGGTATTAAAAAAACAGTTTATGTAGCTCTTAATTCTGCTCTGAAATTGCAGGAGATGAGAGGTGCAGAGTCTGGTGTTCTATTACTAAACTGCAAAGCCCACCAAGCCTGTTTAAAGGTTAGCATTAAACAAGGAAACTAACATTTTGTTTGAGCTCCAGGGGTTGGGTCTGGCTGTAGAAGACTGTTCCATTGTTGACTGAACGTGAAAGCTCTTCGAACTGCAAACAGAAATAATAGCAAATATAGATCACTGTGGGTTATTGGCACAATAACAGGTTACTGTGAATCAAGAGGCCCAATTTTAACTTTAAAAAAAAATTAATTATTTTCCTTATTTTTAGATATCCAGCCTGAGACCCTACTTATACCTGTATTGCCCCTGCCAGAGAAGGACCCCGAGTGGCCTGCTTTTGACATAATCCCTGTGTCTCCACAATCAGGTTAGATGACCTGTGAGCCTGTGATTCAACTGTGAGCCTTCATACAGTCTGAGGTCACACTGCTTATAAATACCAACTGCCCTTGCAGCAGCTTGTGCTGAGGCCCTCCTAGAAAATGATCCATGACTGATTTGCCTCTTCAATATTAACCACGGGACACTGCTGCACGACGACATTCCTGGTCCACCTACACAGTGCCTAAGTCTGTGCTTGGTCTGGAGGGCAGACAGAGACAGGTTATCAAGCCTAAGCCCATGGCTTCAGGCCTGGAGGCTTGGTTTGGTTGCATCCTACGAGTACAGAGGGCTAGTCTTTCTCTCTCATTGTGCCTCTAGCCTCCCTCACCTATAGCCTGCACTGAGCCAGGACTTGCATGAATCATCGAAGACAGCAGGAGAGTGGAAGCCTCAGTCCAGGTTTGAAATACAATGTTAGCAAACCTCTGGAAAATTCCAGAATTAATCATTAACCTTGTAAAGATAAGGTTCCTTCTGAACATGTTGACATAAATCATTATAAAAAAATTTATATTGTGTATGTTATAGGCTAAGATACCCTTATCCTATAAAAACAGGACAAGTGGTATAAAAGCTACTCTCTGTCAATGGTCGGTTTCCTACTGGATAAACAATAACTTTCAATCCAAGCATGAAGCAAATCACCTGCAGTACAATTAGTGGAATGTAAAGCAGTGTTCCTCCGTCTTTGAATGCTAGCTAAGAAGATAGAGCAACTTGCTTCTCTGCCTCTAATTTATTTATTTATTTGTTTGTTTGTTTATTTTGAAGCTTGGTGCTTCTCCCATTCTTCTTCGTAAATGGATGCCTTCCACCTGAAAGTAAAATGGCTCTCCTAGTTCCTAAAGACAGTCAAGGTACAGTGAGATCATGACTATCCTAGAATTCATATAGCAATTCCTGGTAAAAACCTCTCTGTGAAAGCAGGAACCTTCATTCATTCATTCCAGCAGGAGGATTTGTTCTGATAGTTTTTAGTGCAGAGCTACAAAACAGGCACATGCAAACAGTTAGCATGTGTTAATGAACACTGATTTTCAGACATTTGTTAGAGATTAATAACAAAGTTTCTCAGCTATTAAAACTGCAGGTATGCTTAGAAGAGACAAGCGGCACTGAAGAAGTTGTTGTGGGGTTGCATTCAGCTAAACTGACACAAGTTCTATTTAAGCTGACATAGAAGTTGCACCTCTGTAAGAAACTCAGTAAAACCATACTTCTAGGTAACTGGACAAAAATAAAGCACCAGTGTATGTTCAGGGTGTGTGTCTGACTGGAGCTCTGTAGAGTTCTATCACCACAGTAAATAGAGAGTTACTTGTTCGCACCAGAAGCTTGACAGTAGTTCAGATTGACATGAAATAATTTAGTTAAATATGTACAATCTCCTTCTGCTGATGCTCATCGATTTACAGTATCAAAATAAATTAAGCTTTTTACCCCCTTAAGTCACTATTAGTAAACAGTCTCTGTATAACACATCATTTAAAGCTCTTCTGTGCATAACAACTGACAAATATAAAGATATGTAAGTTAAAGGCACTCTAGATGTAGGCACCCTCCAGTTATCTACCCAGAAACATGCACACAGCTCTGTTGTGATACTGTCATTATAGACACCAAAACACTGGTTTTCAGGCCGACTGGGGGTTGCATGCAACCTATTAACCCCTTTTCCAAACTTTTCCAATAACTACAAATCCACTTATTGTCACTTATAACAATTCATTGTTCCCTGTAGTTTTACAGAGAATTAATATTCAGTTAATAACATATTAAAAATTATGACTGAATCCACAGGTTGATCTGTCTCAGCTGTGCTGGCTTAAGAGGGCATAAAAGGCAGAAACATCCCACTTTTCTATTCCCAGGCCAGCTATATTTTGTTATAAAGGTTAATATTTCTGTCTTTGAATTTTTATATATATATATATATATATATATGCACACACACACACACACGCATAACATATATAAGGATAATGTCAATGGGGTAAGGAAAGACAGTTTTTATTTACCCACACATCCAGTAGTTGTTTCCCCTCTTTCCTTTTTTTTTTTTTTTTTTCCCTTTTATTGCATTCTCTGACCTGCGGTACTTTTTATGTTTTTCAGAGCAGCTGAATTCCAGTTGGGTGAAGGTTTACCTAAGGAAGAGAGAACAAAGGTGACTTAGCCAATATAACTCAAAACTCTATCACCCTTACCTTGCCACAGCCACCTTCAGCATTTTTGTCCTTCTAATAGATGGAGAGATTTCAAAGGAGGAGCAAATAGGTCATCTATGTATGTGACCTTTTGTACAGCTCAACTTCTAAAATGTCACCCAACTGCTGAGTTAAGCATTTTTTCCATTTACCGATGGCTCCTATGACCCTGAACAAGGATTGGATTGACAAACAGCTGACTCGTGATTTCATGGAGTGACCCAAGAGAATGAAAAAATGCCATAGAACAGGCAACGCCTTTTCCTCGTTCTGGTGACAGTAAGTTAATAATGAACGAAAACTAGAGAAGCCACAGAAAGCTTCCCAGGCTCATATTTAGTTTTGCTGCAAACAGCAGCACCTCTGCCAGATGATTTTTTCTCAGGTAGTTGGCTTACAGAGACATCTTTTTTATGGAGGCAGGAATCTCCATTCACCTAAAGCCCTCCCAATACCTACGTTTGCACTTGTATAGCAAATGCCTGCTTCTAGTTCCAGTGCTTCCTGCATTTTTAAGGGAAACTCATTGGATTGGGAGCTGACAATGTAACTTCCACATTTAATGAGAAGCCTTTTGTTTGTTTCCAAACTTGATATTGGTGCCCTTTAGAGAACTGCATTCAATTTAGATATTTAGATTAAATCGCTAGCCTGAAATGGTCTGTGTGTGCTGGCAGTGGCTGCTGTTATTAAATCCCTGGAACCTTCCACAGACCAAAGAGAAAATACGCACAGCAAACATTTTGTGTTTAGCTATAGAGACTAAAACAGAATTTTCCTCCAGCTGTGGCAGTCTATGTAGTTTTCCCTCTGACATTCAGAGGGCAAATGCAGTTAAACAGGAACTCTTCAGAAGTGGATTGGTGACAGTTGTCTATGATAAGAAAGGGCTGTATATTGTTTAAATTAATTTCCTACCAAAGAATGGCTATAGTGCCAGTGCTAATGCTAAGGTATTATGTGATAGTATTGACCAGACCCTATTGCAACTAAAAGTCCTCGTTAGGCTGTTTGCATATTTGGTCAAGAGAAGAGCAAAGAAAAGGAGGAAGTGGTAATGATATATTTGATGGACGCATTTGCAAAGGTGAAGAAGAGGCAAGTATATGCCACAGTGACTCTTGTCCTGCTTCATAGCAACTTTTCCAAATATTTACAGAAGTTGGTGATATCCGTTTCAAAAGGCAACGATGGCAAGAGCTTCTTGACTTGATGCAGTAAGGACAACTACCTCCACAGATGGATTACAGATAAACACCTCTATATAGCTCCTTAGCAAGTTTTGTCAATGGAATTAATGGGTATTTGGTGTTTTTGGAAATGTTGCTTTCATCTCAATGACATTTATGATGTCCAGCTTAAAGTAAGGAGAAAAGAAAAAAAAAAAAAGGAAGTTATTCTACTTTCTGCAATTCTGTTGCTCTGTTTATACTTGACCACCTTTTAAAATTGTTTATTGTTATTTATTGGTAAATGTTTGCACAGCATGGGAATGCCCACACTTTGTGCATTCTTTCAACACTTTTTTTTTTTGTTTTGTTCCTAATTTCTCATTTGAAATTGCCAGGTTGATTTGAAAATGCCAGCTGCAGTTTAACAAAGACACAAACTCAAAACATGTCTGAAATATTTTAGTTAATGCTAAAAGTTACTGTGGGAGGGTTGGATGACAAGTATCAAGAGAGGGATTATTTTCTTCAGATAGACCAGTCTAAACTTCCTCATAATTCGGGCACTCTCATCATAATGAAAAATCAGTGGTATGTGAAAGATATTGAAATATTAGGGACACAAGGAAAAGCAAAATACATAAAATGGAAAGGCCGATAGGTCATAAAGAATAACTCCTATTGCTAATAATCACAATTCGACACGAAAAACAAGAGATGTATCAGCCATTTTCTTGTTATAATCCTCATCAAATTTCTTGTTTTGTGCCACAGTGAAATAATTCTTCCAGTCCCCGACAACTCCTATGGAAAAAAAAAAATATATATATATTTTACCAGTATTTCTTGAAGCCCATTAGCCACAACTTACAAGAGAATTGTAGTTGAAGGGAAGGATTATTTCAAGGCAGAGTTATACCAGGAAGAGTGAATTGATACCAGTAATAAATCTCAGTACCTTTTCTCATGAATGGGGAAACTGAGTGATCCATTAATCCCACAAAATCCTTAGTGTAGTTTGCCATGGGATTTTCCTTCATTATCTCAAATGAGGTGTTATGGATTATCTTGTTAAGAACCTCCTGTTCCAAGTCCTTCTCCATAAACTTCATAATCTTCTGAATTTGTCTCTCTGGATTCTGCAGAGAGAAGAAAATGGGATAAGATATAGAGCGAAGAAAAAGAAGGAAATCCCAGTGTTAACACTACGGTTGTTGCTGGGGTGAGAAGTCTGATACAACTAATGTTATAATAGACAACTGTTGAGTGTAGATAATATCTACTAAACTTTCAGGTTTCAAGAAAAGCTCTATAAACACACATTCAGTCTTTACCTCCTTCATATCTTCATAGAAGAGGTAGAGAATACGGTGCTTGTCTTTTGCCTTCCACCATCCTTTCACATGGTCATACCAGGAACCCCAAAGCACTGAAAAAGAAGAGCAGCAGCAGTTATAAATGCCCGATCTGTCTTTAGGCACTCATGTATCCTCCATAACCAGTGTCTGGGTGTTTCCTAGCTGGTTTTGAATCACTGTGGCCATGACTGCTGTGCTCTGTACTGAACACAGCCTTCATGCTATTAATCCCTCAGGTATATGGATGCTCAGAGCAGGATTGATATCTAACTGCGGATGCTTACACCTGAATGAAAAATCTAGGCTGCCCTTTTGATGGAGAGAAGCAGACATTTCCAGAATGTGGCTCATTTTGTTGACTGGATAAAACCGCTTTTAATTTGCCCTGCTTTCAGCAGGGGGGTGGACCAGACAGACACCAAAGGCCCCTTCCCACCTGCATTATTCTATGCTCCTAACTGGTTTAACTATTTAGTGTGCTATCAGAAGTGCCTGTTTCTCTCCAGCAAGTACCGAGATGACTAGCTTGGACAGAGGTTCCTATATTCTAAACATCTGCACTGGGACAGAGGGCTCACAAGCTCAGCCTGTCAAACACAAGACACAAGGTCTCATTTAGAAATGAGACTCTCACGCTGGTCCAGACAGTGGTGTTTCTAGGCCTACATGGTGGCAAAAAAAAAAAGGACCTATGGAAGTTTTACTGACCCAAACTGAAGACCGTCATCCAAATGACCAGGTTTTTATTTCTTGGATATCAGCATCTCTTTTAGAAGAGGAAGAATCAGTTTCTGGGGTTGCCTGTCCTTAGCTAGATGACCGGCTTTGTTCAGATGCCTGATTTTTAGACAGGTGAATTGAGGTAAAAAAACTCTCTTAGCTTAAATTCATACTGCACAATCTATACAAAATTAAATTTTACATTCTTGTGTGTCACATTAGAGTACAGCCATTGAGCTGCTGTTCCTTCCCAGCTGTCCTCCAAGCAGGTTTCTTTTAACCTTACAGAGAGAAGAGATTACCTTAAAATCATCATATATGTTTTTGAATGATAGCGGAATAAAAAGCAGCAATTATTTTTCAAAATGTGAGTTTAAAGATAGAATTCACCCTTTTGGTACTATAAAACCCTCTGAATGAAGCTACTACTAAAACACCTTTAGTGGATATTCTTCCACAGAGTGTCAGCACTGGATTTCAAACTGTAGCTGAAATAGATAAATCAATGTCGTGCATTTTTAAAATGAACAAAATCTCTTATACAACCGATTGCAGTTTATCACCTTTTCCAGCCATGAATTTCTCCATGAACTCTTCCATGGTTCCTGGGTCAGGAAGTGCTTTATTCATTCTGTGGAAATGGTAGTATGACACCAGGTTGTCTTTTGCATTTCTCGCCACATAGATTATCTTTATTGGGTATGAAAATGAGAGAGAGAGAGAAAGAGAGAGAGAAATATGAGCTTACACATGGCTGCGACATAGATTTTGAGCCTTTCCTCAGAGAAAACTGCAAGAAAGACTCAGATAACTCAGTCATAACTTCTTTAGTTTCCCACAGACATCGCACAATAAAGGGAAGATAGCTGAGTTTAGTTTTCACAAGGACTCTGGAAATAATATTGAGTCCTGTTTTATATCACTTTCTTTCCAGTTGAAGTAGACTGAGTCCTACCTCTTCAACCTTACCTTACAGTTTTGTTCCCAGAAGGAGGGGGGCACCATCTGCACAGGAAGATGAGTTTTTATAGTTCGTGGAGAAGGCATAGCTTCAGCTAGCTCCAGGCCTATGGAATAACATTTTATGAAAACTGACCTGTTCTTTACATTCTGCTAGCACTTCTTTGCTACTCTCATAGGTGAGATTTTGACTGACTTCTTGAAAGCAATTAGGTAGCAGTGTAACATAGACAACATTGTACCTATGTATTCAAGAAGAAAAGGGAGAAAATTAATTCATATCTTCACTTTGCTGTCTTGGGCTCATGTCTAAGCCATGCATCCCGAGGGATAACGATGAATACTAATTTGTTTTTACCCACCCAATGTTTTTCCTTCACAATATTTAGTGATCTCCTTTTTCTTTGCAAGTAAGAGGTGTTTCTTTTGTTTGTTTGCTTTTTGTTTTTGTTTGTTTGTTTCTCCTAGGATATGAGAATAACAGAGTAGCTGACTAGACTTTCTGGATAGCATGTAAAGAAAAGCTGGGAGAATGATGGATAAAGTTCATATTGTATGCAGAGTAGATTGTGAGTAGTTTTGGATATATGGGAATCCATGAGAATATCTGGGGATATGTGGAGATATGTTATTTCCCCCCCCAAGTGTCTGTCATGACCTCTCTCATTTATTTGCCAGCATCCTCTGTCAACTTCTATCATTTTTGTGTCTCTGTTTATGTCAACGCAGTCTGGATTAGAAGACAAAAAGTAGCACTTCTACTGCAGTCATTCAAGCTTTTTGGATTCCAATGTGAAGAGAGTCTGGCTTAATGATTCGTATGGGATGGGAGTCCTTGCTGGGGGAAGGGTCTTGCAGGGAGCTGTCTTTGCAGAACAATCAGGCCTGCCAATTCCCTGAATGCCCAGTTGCTTGTTATGATGACTAGACCCTTGAATTTAACAGCAGTTACTCAAAACAATAGCAAACCCACAGAAAACACATCATCCACATTTTGGGAATATATCCAAGACATAGGTTTCCATTCCATATAGCCCCTAGTCACAGGATGGGATTCAGTTTGCACCCGTGTTTCCACGTGATGCCCATCTGCTGCTGCGTTAGGTACTGTATCTATCACACACAGCTTTCAGATGCCACTCTGGAGCCACATGGTCTTCAGCAGGGCCTGTGCCCTATCTGTCAGCCTTGCGTTGGCTTGAGTAGCACTCGATGTTTATGCTAAACCAGATGAACTGTGCCCTGATGCCTGACATAGCGCATAGTACAGGGGCAAATAAAGCAGGACCTTCCCCAGAAAAAAATGTGGCATCAGTTCTGGATGTTTGCTTTGCTTCATTTTGTCTAACATACAAACCTATTCTCTTTGATATTCACCTGAGTAACCATTAGGCGAAGGCTCTGGCATATACCATTCAAGGAAAGGATGGCGTCTGTAAGTACTGGCACGTCTACACTTCTCAATGTCTCCATTTTGTTGAATCATATCCACTATCTCCTGTGTCCATGTGGTACCTGAAAATATCAATGTTTAGATATTTCTCTCAGGGAGAGATGAGAGTCTCTTCTGCTGGAGAACTGAAAGTCAGATGGATGGACTCCATTTCAAAGAAAGAAGGAACAGCACAGCACATGAGTGACAAAATTTAAAGAGACAACCATGGAGAAAAAAAAAAGCATAACTAGGAATGCAAAGGTAATTTCCAAAGACCTGTTTCAGAGATTCTTTTTTTGGACAGGTTTATTCTTGCAAACAGAAAACCTCTCCGCTACTACTCCAGTAATGAGGAAATCTCTGAGATAAACTCACATAATACAATTTGGAGACGGTAGTATTTGAAAAGAAGAGTGAAATTCACATATCCCAATTTTCATCCCTCAAAAAATTCAGCTAATATAACTTTTTGTTTTCAAAATTTGAATGAAAAAATGAAATACCTGAACTTTGAGTGAGTAAAAATTTCATACAGTTTGAATGTATGAAATACAGTCATATAAAAAAGTTGCAGTATTTTCAATGTTCCTGTTTGAAATGCTTTAATGAATTTTCAGCACAACATTTTACTTCATTTGCCTGAGCTAATGCAACATCTTGTAAGAGATACAGAACTGTGTCCCTTGGGTGCCTTTTTTCCCCTATAGCTGTGGTCACTGGGTTAACTACATCTCGTCTCAGGTACTGTATCAGGTCATCTGGGGAACAGACTAAGGGATATCCTAGAAAGCAATGTGGGCAGGAAACCCAGTCCTTAATATGGTGCTTGAAGTGTGCAGTTCTGGCAGATAGAAAATAATGTCAAACGGACTCCTAACTTTATTTCTTCTCAGTTCAATGGCTGGGATATTTCAATCCAGGCTGGTTAAAATAGTATGCTTTTGCTTTCAGTATACTAGAAATAAGTTGAAAGCTTTCAGCAAAATCTATTTTTTCCTACCTTCAAAAGTAATTAATTTTCAGTAATAATAATTTTATGTTATTTTTCCTCTGCTGGAAACAACACTTAAAAATTCTTGCTAATTCAAGTCATTAATTTTTTATGATCATCAAATGTTACCCAGTCTGTTCTTAAATCCTATAAACTGTACATGTTTTTGTTCATCCAAGATTAATATTGGATGCCTGTTATTCATTGTTTTCCTTTATATAAATATAAAGAGCCTAATGAAGAAGAGAAATATTAATGAGTTAAGGGTCCAATTAATACATAAAAATACAAATACCAGATAGCTAAGATTAATGGTGGGTATTTTAATGGCTGAAATTATTAAGTAAATTTGGTTATTTCTTTAAAATAAGTAACCTGTTTCCAGGTATCAGTACTGGTTTACACCAAGTCATTTGCCATATTCATAATACAATTCATACTTGAACGGTTTCTATTATTTCTTAGTGATGATGATTTTTACCAAGCTTCCTTAAATCTTGTAAAAGTTCTATAGTACATTAATATGTATGTATATAATCTAAATCAAAGCAAATATGTAATTAGACTTTGATGGTGTGAACTTCAATAGTAATACACTGATATTATTTCTGCCAAAGAAGTCAAAAGTAGGTCACCATATCTGGCAGAGCTTCACATCTTTAAAATATGTCTATTTTGGGATTAAACAAATATCAGTCACAATAGAATAATATAATTCTCCATTCCAATAGTAAGAACTATCTCAAACTTTTCTATTCTATTTCCTCTACACACAAACCTGCTTTTGCATAGGTTGCAATGAGAAGATCGTCAGGTCTGGCTTTGAAGTTCCACACTTGATCCCATATGCTGTATATTGGTTTTGTTAAGGGAATACCTTCCAATTCACACAGCTCAGTTTGGATCATTTTATCTTCCAGATGCAATTTTTCCATTTTATCCAGGGCCATTGTGTTCTGCACGTGGAATGAAAAGCGTGGAAATTAATGTTTGCTCTGAAAAAAATACCCAAATTTACTCACCCATTCTCAGGTTCTCTTTTGCTGAATGAATTCCATATCCTCTGATTTCTTTGCCTATGATTTGACCTATCTGGGTCCATATTTAGGCTCCTTAAATCTGGATCTAACTTTAAGAAACGCTTGGCATATTGCTGTTGGTAACTCTCAGCATCTTTAAAAAACACTCCATTTACTCAGATACAGAAAGAGAAAAAAAATACATTCTCTCTAGCTTTAAATATTTTAGCAAACATATTTGTGTAAAGTGCCGACTGTAAGTTAGTGGCCTTTGAAAGGCACAAAAAAGTCATCAGGGATGTGATTCAAAAGAGAACAGAGCCTAAAAGCTCCCACTGGAGTCAGCACATAGGACCCAACCCTTCTTTCTTAAAGAAGAAGAACAGAAACTCCTGATAGCATCTTTTGGGTCTCATACTCACAAAAAATATTTGCAGGGCTTTTCTGTGTTTTGTTCCTGGAGCTTTTCACTCTTAGGATTCTTTGCTGAATATTGGAATTTGTTGCAGATGAATAACCTGAAACAGATAGATGATTAACTAAAGGTTCTTATACATTAATTATTCAAATTGATCTAGTTAAATCTAGTGCTGATCTTGCAGTTTTCCAGTAACTAGTTACTGTTTTCAGGATTTCTCTTGGGGAATATTTTAGCCATAAACTTCAGAGCTCCAGAATCTGGTCAGAGGGAAGTTCTGCTTACGAGGAGACTACACAAATAATCTCAATTACAAATATCAGTCAGAAAAGACAAAAGTCAGATTTCAATCTCAACAGCAAACATTGCCAAAATATTTCCTTTAATTTTCTTATTTACTCACACCTGTTTTCACATAGATTCTGTTGAGCAGAGCAAGCGGTTGAGTTGGTGTCTGGGCACTTACCCAAGAAATTAAAAAAAAAGAAAAAGGAGAAAGAAACTTGGCAGAGAATTTCTCATGCTTGAACGTCTTCAGTCCTGTGCTGTATTGATGACTGTGCACCTGCTTAGATCTTCAGGCAGAAGTAGGATGAAAGCTTGGGAGGAGTTTCTGTTCCTCCTATGAGTGTAAGGAGAGCAAAGGAAGAAATACAACACCAAACAACTCCTGAACATTTTTTTTTCCCTGGCTTAGTTTATGACTATATTTTAATCCTGTGAAGGAAAACTACTTTAAATTCTCATGTAAAGTATGATTCTTTGCTGGCAATATTAGGTGTCGGCTAGTACCTCCAACAAGATTATTTTAACTTGTCTGTGTTGATGTCAGTAGTCATGGAATAATTTATTTTTTTTTCCTAATGTTTAATCTAAGTTGCTAGAATAGTTTATTATTTGTGAACACCTAAGATCAACAGGACTGAGTGAATTGAAAGAAACTTGGTTCATTTTTCACCATATACTGCACAATGCTCATTTAATAGATGTGGTCAGTTTCATTGCTGGGGCAAGTTGTTTTTGATATAGGGAGTTTTCTACACAGGCTTACTTTTCAGCTAGCATGACTAGGGGATTTGGGATCACTGCATGTGAGGTAATGTTTCTTTATAAAATTTAAGTCCCTGCCTATCTTTATATGAGGTTCTGGGAGAGAAACGGCATGCTGCAGATGAGCCATAAACAGCATAGTAACACTGGCTGCCAAAAGACTGCCAATGTCACTTTAATATCTAGTTCCTTGCTGTTGCAGACATCCTGAAATGTTTGAATGCATTGGGAAAAGCTGTCCTTTTTCTGAGGCAAAAGGGAGGTCACTCCAACTGAACTCGAGCAAGTTTGAATGGAAAACTATTTTGAGACAGCATTGTTATCAGGCATCGCTTCTGTGTTCCACTGAAGGCATGCAAGCACTGTGAGGCCTCAAGCTCCTGTTTGCTCATCCTTTGGGTGGCCAGGCAACATTTTTATCTAAAAAATCTTTCTGTTATCTCATTTTTAAAAGATAATTCATACATCCAAATCAAAGGAGGATGTGGCCATCCTTGCACAAATCTGACCCTTGTATGGTGGGCTAATCAGCAATCCACCCCTCAGTCCACATGCAGTTTACCCTTCCCAGAGAGTTTATAAATTACAGGTTACATTAGTGAAGTGGGCTTTTGTACGAAGCCCAGCAGAGCCGACATGGACTGTTCAAGATCGCTGGTTCTTCAAATATAATGCTTTATATAGGCTCCCAGTACAGAGGAGTACGTAGTAAAACTATGCAGATAAAAGAACGAGGACAGGAAGAGAGAAGGTGAGTGCAGGATACTACAAACAGAACGAGACAGGTAGGGCAGATGTGCAATTGTGAGAGAGAAGGGGAAAGAGAAGGACAGGGTGATGGCTTTTCCCATGTAAGTCATAGCATACAGTTAGTGGGTCCCCTCCAAGGAGATGGGGACACACACCAAATTGGCAGCATTCCCTATGCAATTTCAGAAAAGGTTTCCAAAGAATCAGGAAACAAGCAAAGAAACTAGAAAAGAAGTCAAAAGACTTCTCAATTGGTTTTAAGCCATCTACTTCATTGGCTTTTTTGGCTCTGACATGATGGTTTTGTTCCGAACGTTGACAACATCAGATCTAAAAAATAACACAGAACAAGCACAGAATATGTTTTAAAGCCTAATATTTCTTTTTCTGTTTTGCACATCATTTTTGTGTGGCTGTTATTCTCGAGTTCTGTAATCAGAGGCCTTGCCCTTTTCCCCACTACAGAAGCCTGTGTTGACTTTGCTAATCTTTCTCCTACCTGCACGTGAGGGTTCATTTGTTAATTCAAAATGGTGTTTATGATCCTTCTAGTTATGCAACTATCTTGATCATGCAGTAATCCCCAAAGTGAGCCAGCTGAATTTCCTCTCTGAACAAAGAAAAACCCAAGAACTCTTTATCAAGGGGCTCTCCTTTATTGCAGCTGTGAATCTGAGCAGCCTGTGAACAGCGCTCCGTGCCAGATAAGCTCTAATTGGGTCAAAAACTCTACCAGCAGCTTTAAAACTGCTTACAAAGTAGGCAATGGGTGATGGATTTCTCCTGTGGTGAAACAGGGAGGTGAGAGGGGAAAAGCCAGCCCAGAGACTGAGTTTCTATATCAGGATCATATTTTTACTGGGCTTCTCTAAAGACACCAGGCACTGTCTGTGAAGAGCTTCTTCCCAGTTTTCATTGACCTCTTCCTGAGCGCAAACTGCTGGCAGGTGTTTTCCCCTGTAGAGCACATGGGATTTATTTTATTTTATTTTATTTTAGCCTGGCTGAAAACGCTTAGATCTTTATCTAGGAATGGAGAGCTACAGGCAGTTCATCAGAAATAGTAACAGGAGACTGCAGCGTGGCTGATAAGTGGCTGTGAATGAGGGGTATGTTGGGCTGTCCTTGGGAACATTTTTGCTGTATGGCATGGTCAGTGAGGCTGGGTTAATTGGCACTAGGTTTCATAGTCACTGGGCTTTCAGAAAGGCCAGAAGTCTGTATCTGATCATCCTTTAAAGGGAGTACAAAGGAAGGAGAGATGTACCCTTATCTTAGTTTTGTCCTCATCTCCCTTCCTTGATCTGCACGTGGTAAGCCGACAGGTTCTCATTTATCATTGTATGTTAATTGTGTAAGAGTCTCTCACTTAGTTCCGGGTAAAATTCTCTTTTCAGCACACAAAACGATTAATCACAGAGAGACTCAGGAATACAATTGCACAAGATCACCAAAGTCTTCCTGTGGCTGCTCACAATACATACTGGACTGCCTCCACTTCTCCTCAGTCTGAGGATTCATTTTTCCTTTGGCACACTGTCACCGGAGTTGTTTCAGGGATAATGGCACATTCGCACCATTTTCTTACATTTATTTAGTGGCATAGAGTTTCTTCTAATTCTTGCTTGGTGTGAACTGAAAAGCAGAAGTGTATGGCCTGCAAACCCATAGCTATTTGGCTGATTCAGGACCCCATTAATACATGCTGCTGCTGTGCTTTATGGCTTTCCATGCCTATATCGCGCTGCTCTTGACGTTAGTATCATTATTAATATGAGCAGGGAGATTCATAAATTAATGACTAGAACATCTGAAAGGAGTTAAGCACAGACAGACAGCACTACAGTGGAGTCAAAGCTAGAAGTAATTAGATGAATAAATACATATTTTCTTTTAGCCCTCCAGAGGTTGGATCTGTTTTTTTTTTTTTTTTTTTTTTCCTTTAAGTGATATCTCCTTTAAAATATTTTTTTTTCCCCTATTAAATAGAGCAGATTTGCTTTAGGTTTTCTAGCTTGAAAAAAATGGAAAAAGGATTATCTAAGAAATAAAATATATTTCCAATTAGTATATGAAGCTTTTTTTTTTTTTTTTTTTTTTTAAGTATTAGTAGAACATTTCTTATTGAAGACAGTTCTGTGACTGGATTTCTGGAAATAGATGCTCTTTCATTAGCTAATGGAAAGCCCTAACATTTCTATATTATCGCTTTTTACCCTACTTTCCATGCAATGAGTGTTTCAGGGATCATATGTATATTAAGAAAGCACGTGAAAGAGTGCATTTTAAATTTAATCAAGAATCACAATAGGACTTTGAAATCATGTTAGAAAAAAAAAAATGTTTTCTGTTGTTATTTATACAGGATCTCACTTGAACTGGAATGAAGGCTGTGAATCCTTCATCAGTGTCCAGTACTATAATATGGCTTAAAGTATGATTTTCATCAGGTTTTTAATGTATTTAGCTTTCTATATGATCTAGGGAGCTATGTCTTAGAAAACAAAAACTATATTAAAATCTGTAGCTGATAGATTTTTTTTTCCTAGTTATGCTTAGAGTTTCTATTATGTTTATATAAAACTCTAGTCTCCCTCTGCTGGACAAACACAGTCTTTATTCCAAAAGATGTTAAAATCATTTTAACTTAGCATTACATTTGAAAGCTACTGAAGTCCTTAGATACTCACCTCTATTAGTCATCCAGAAATAAGCATACTCCGGAAAAAAATAGTAAGAACATGCTGGACAAGCCCAGGTTTCACTTTCAGGCTTTTTGAATTTTAAAGCTGATTGCTCGCATTCACCTCTCAGTGACTGAAGAAAACTGACCTGACTATCAGTCAGTGAGAGAGTTTAGGCAATGAAAGCTTTTGGTATTGTGGGGCACAGCTAATGTTAATCACAAATATGATGAGGCGACATGAAACTAGGGGGAGAGACTGATTCCCCAGAGGGCTGTACTACGGTACACAGAGACCTGGACAGGCTGGAGAGGTGGGCTGACAAGAATCTCGTGAAGTCCACCAAGGAGAAGGGCAGAGACCCTCACCTGGGGAGGAACAACCCCAGTTACCAGCACAGGCTGGGGCCCACTCAGCTGGAAGCAACAGATGACCTGGGGTCCTGTTGGACACCGAGATGAACATGAGATAGCAATGTGTCCTTGCCATGAAGAAGGCTAACGGTATTCTTGGTTGCATTGGACAAAGCATCACCAGCAGGCTGAGGGAGGTGATCCTTCCCCTCTGCTCTGAATTGGTGAGGCCATGCCTGGAGCACTGGGTCCAGTTCTGGGCCCCCCAGAGACCTGGGCCTACGGGAGAGAGTCCAAGAGAGGCCACCAAGATGATGGAGGGCCTGGAGCACCTCTCCTGTGAGGAGGGGCTGAGAGCTGGGACTGCCCAGCCCGGACAAGAGGAGGCTCAGGGGGATCTCATCCATGTCTGTAAATACCCGAGGGGAGGGTGCAGAGAAGACAGAGCCAGGCTCTTGTCAGAGGTGCCCAGGGCCAGGACCAGGGGCACTGGGCACAAACTGGCCCCCAGGAGGCTCCCTCTGAGCACCAGGAGCTCTTCTGTGCTGTGCGGGTGAGGAGCCCCGGCACAGGCTGCCCAGAGAGGCTGTGGGGTCTCCTCCTTGGAGGCCTTCCAAAGCCGCCTGGAGATGGGCCTGGGCAGCCTGCGCTGGGTGGCCCTGCTGGAGAAGGCCTTGATGGCCTCCAGAGGGTCCTGCCAACCTCAACCATTCTGTGATTTTGTGTCCTGTCACAGACACCTGGTTGTCACAACCCATATGTTATCAAGAACAATCCTGCAGATATCTGTAAAACAGGAACAGTACTATGGATCTTGTGATGGTTAGTTAAAGACTGTCTGGGGAGCAGCCATATAAGGTTGATATAGTTATCAGAGATATATTTATGTAATAGCAAAACAAATAGTAAGGGAAATGTAAAGCGTAAACATGGAATGAAATGTCCTAAGGCTTTGATTCAACAAAATATTTAATCCCATACGTAAGTGCAGTCCCTACCAATAAAGCACTTATGTTCCATTACCATCACACTGCACAAATTTCTTTGATTTAAGTATCCTCTCTCCAGCAGAGTTTCCTGTTAGAGGAGGTGTTGAAACCCATGGTTTGTATAACTCTGGGCAAGCTCTGCCTGTGTTGGGGTTGCAGTCATATTAATAAACAATCTTGTTATTGTGAGCATGCATAGTCAGGTGATAAAGTTTAATTGGTCTCCAACAGCTTTTTCCAAATACTTTTTCCAAGAAAATATGCATATGAAATGCTGCACTGTCACCCTGTCAGAAGCAGTACATGCCTTTGGCTTTGTTTCTGGAAATTACTTTGTAGAAATAAAAGGTCAGGTATTCACTATGTAGGATAACACATTCTCACTTGTAAATGAGATTTGGTTTAGAGCCACAGGGGAAAAACAGAAACTTGTAATAAACACAGAGTTTGGTGCCCTTTATATATATGAAATGGTGGAATTTACTTACAAACATTACTTAGCATGTTAATACATGATTCCCAGCTGTCTGCAGGCTCCACTTTGCTAGCAAGCTCAGTGTTGATATTAATGCAAGCAGCATTGCTTGATATAGATAGGATAGAAGCTGTTCATGCGTCTCAATCTTGAATGGCAGCATGGCTGTTTCTTCAAGCAAAAGTCTATGTTAGAGAACATGGGAACACTGCTTGGGTTTTAGGTGCCTGACGCGGCTGTGTCCTTGTCTTTTCTCAAACGAAGACCCAGAATTTGTGCCAGATGCTGTGGGAGGCTACTGTGCCAACACCGCAGTTCCTGCTGTGATGAGCAACCAGAAGTGTAGAGATGGAGCCCAAGAACAAATGTAAACAAAGAGCCTGTGGATCGCAGGTGAAGGGTATGTGTCCAAGTTTCCAGGCTGCAGGCATACATGGCTTGATGAGCAAGTGCTAACTGAGCATTTACGGTCCTTTTCCTCAGAGCAGTGCTAAGTGGAAAAGTCATTTATTTTCTCTGTGGTTTCCTGTCAACCTGTCCTGCAACTGGCAAATTACAGTAGGAGAGAAATGCATTTTACATTATTTTTTAGAGTGAATATTTTAAGTTATTCTTGATTCATTTTTATCAACAGATTAATCTCATTCTTAAAGCTGGATTCTAATTCTCCTAAATAGAATAAGGTGTCACATATTGCATCCATGGATCCAAATAGAAGCTTCATGCCATGGTAAGAGTGGGGGGTTCTTTTAGCAAGCACCTTTATGAACTGATATGAAAACATTTCTATTCAAGCCAAACATCTTCTTTGTGGCATAGCTACTTGTGAACATCTCTACTTGCATTTGGTGAAATTTTTGAACAGACTATTTGCATGATCACTTTATTAAGCCTTCTTTACGGGTATAAGCAAAGTCTTTGCAAAGGGCACTCTTTGAACTGACGTAATTTCATATCTGTTCTCTTTCAACTGGCATTTCTAAGGCTTCTGTTTGACCATTTATTGAGTGTTTGTACCCCAGCATCAGAACAAGCAGCCTGTGAGCCAGGGAAAATGCATTTGCTCTTAAATATCCATAAATACCTATATATCTTCTGCACACCTTTACACAGGATGTGATTGAGACAAAATGGTTTCACTACTTTGGGTTCACTACAGTCATACAGGTCCCTTGGGGCTACTGGCAACTACAGCCTCCCCAGAGGCTGTGTGAAACTAAGAAACTAGGTCAGAGCAAAACAAAATCAGACTTGTTCAAAGGTGGTCATTTTTGCAATTATTTGCTGAGAAGAAATACGCACATCTTTCATTACAGCTTAAGACTAGAGATCGAAAATGTAATTGTTGGATCTGCTTGTGGTATAGCAGGATGCTCAAGTGCTATCCTGCGCTCCTTTAGGCACTAAAACGTCTTGACCTTTCATCTGGAACAATTAAATGGAGTTTTGCTTAAGTGCCACATCTGCTATTCAAGCTGGGACTTTGTTGCATGAAGACTGCCGTTCCCAGTTCAGAAGACATTTGCTTATCCAACCAAATTATAACTCCAGTTTTCTTTTTACAAACATCTGTTTGGAGACAGTGAAATCTCCCTGGATGTGAGGAATCAGAAAGCAGCTTCAGAAATTTTCATGCAGTGTCGATCTTGTGATCACTAGCCAAATTCCTCTCTGAAATTCTGCAAGCCCAGTGATTCACTTATTCACTCTAGTGCTGCTTGGATCTGGGAAATCTTTGTATGACTATTTCATAAATTGAAGAAAGGAATCAAGATGCTACAAACAAACAAAAATCGAATACATATGCTATTATTTCTTCAGTACGGTAGACCTGTGTGTCACAATTCTTGTTAGGTAGCAGAAAGAACATTGTGTGTGAAATACCTGAACATTAAGAAAATCTTACTAATAAGGGTTATAAAAATGCTTCTCTTGGCAGTGGCTGTCTTCATCCATGGTTGTAAAAAGACCTTACTCGGTTAAACACAGTGCAGTGATGGAAAGCAAAGCTGTAAAAATGTTTAGTAGGTTTTCTTGTGAGCATAAAAGTTAAATTATTGCCACCAACATTTTGTCAGGCACATTCATTAACAGCATAAAATCTGATATTCTTCATAAGTAAAGAAGCACTACTTGCCTATGGTTTCTGATGCAGAAAGCCAGCCTGAACTTACAACAGTGGATCCTTAATCCTAAATCCATGACGGGATTTTATGTATTTATTTTCAAATGTCTGTTCACATTTTAAATCACAAAGATATTTTGAGTGGCTGAATATTCCCTGAGCTTCAGTTGAAACTGAAATCTGCACCTCTCCCCACCCCTTTAACCAAAGAGCAGTTTAACAACCAAACAGATACCAGGATGCGTTACCTGTTGTCAGTGGGAGATGGAGTCCAGGTGCCTTTATGTCCTCCAGAGCTTGTCTGTTGGGTTGTTGGTGGGACTTACGGAGATGGGAATATTATGTGAAAAATCTGTTCTCTCCCTTTTAAAATATTCATTTAAGATTTCTCATTGATTAAATCTACTCAAAGTGTAATGGATATGCTTCTCCTCTCAGTTGGGCATTCTTTCAGGGACTAGGAGGAGAGAAGTTGGTCTAGGATTCATAGTCTGCTGATGTTGTCGTATATTTTTCTTCCCATAGGCTGACAAATCAGTTAACCTGTTTTCTTCAGGCAGCTGATAGAAAAACAGATAGCAGTGGTCACATTTTGTGAAGCATTGACACTGTTCTGAAAAGAATGACCTGTGTTTCAGTGTCTCATGGCAGAAGAAGCCGGACTGCAAAAAAAAATGGAAGAAGTTCTCATGCTTTAAGAAGTAGCTTTGAGGCTTAAAACGTGTATTATTTTTTTCCTTAAGCTACAACTGCAACAACAACAACATCTTGAGGTGCTGAAGGCTGTATTTATATGGTGGCAGCCAGAAGGGCCTCCAGAGTGCTCACATCACCAGCCTGTGGGTGCATTTCTTCTGTTTTTGTGTCACTCTTGGGCAGTGGAAAGAGTGTCAGAAAACCCTTTTCTGAGCAGCTAATTTGTATCTGTCAAGACTGGCAGGTTTTCTTCTCACATCAGGGTACTCCAGCTAAATGCTATATATGAAGTCATTCATCTCCATACCAGATGCAAAGCACAAAAAAAATAAGATCAGTGATAAAATTTCATCAAACAAATCATTCTGCTCGTTAAGATTCTTATTTGTGTTAATATTCACATTAAAAGATCTGACACTGCTAGGAAAATAAGATTCAGCTTATGTAATATTAGACACTTCAGACATCTATTAGGGCCTTGTATGATTGTCACACAATTAAAGTTTGTATTAAAAGATTAAGACATGTTGGGTTGGATTTTCTGCATATTTTAGTAGCAGCTGTTTGCTGGATGTTGTCTCCCTTTGTGCTTGTAAAGCTACAAATGCATGATATCAGAAGTCTTAAGTGCAGCTGAATTGCCTTGGTGGACTTCTACCTCTCTTCATTGACAGCTAGGGCAGATAAAGCAGCTAAACTCCTAACGTAAGCACTTTTTCATGTTCCTGGAGCTAGGCAAGCTAGGTCTAGACTCTAATATGCCTACCAATAAAATGGGTTCAGAACTGTGTTTTTAAAGTACTCTCAGTCACACACCCATATATAAGGAGTAGTGATCTATTTATAAAGAATATGTAGAAACAGAGAAAATTCCTTACTCGAATCTTTGTTGTTTGACCAAATGTTGAACAGAAGGTATGAAAGAAAAACCACATGGATAGTCTCATTTCTAAAATGCGTGGGTAATCCTGCTTCCACAAAAATGTAGGGCAACATATCTATTAATTTAACAGGAGAAGAACTAGGTTGTGGTGGTGGAGTATTCAAAAACAGTAATGTGTCAGGCTTTAAAAAGTCTTAAAAGCATCTGAAAAATCTGCACTGAGCAGGTACTGTTGTGCTAAAATTAACAGAATACCTGTTAGAGGAGAATCTTCTTGTCTAGAAAATGTAAAGGAGGCAAGGAGGCATGTGATTTTTTTTTTTTTTTGTGTACTTCATGTCACACTTTCTGTTCCTCTTCATCCAGACTTGCTTCTTGGGATGCTGAGGTACACAATCGTGCGTGTTACCTGCAAGACAGAAGGACAAGATCTTGCTGTCAGTTTTTCCCAACAAGAAAATTTGAATTTAAAATTAAAACAGATATGAAGTGAGAAAGCTGTAGGAATAAAAATTGACCAGTCAAGTGTTTGTACTTTGACCTAAACTATATGAATGACAAAAGTTTGACAGCATGGTTTCTGAGTTATTGGAAATATCTTACCTTTTAAGAAGCTATTTCTTTACTATTATAGTTGTCTTGGAAAAAGTCTGTTAGAAAGTCACTAGTGACCATTAAACCCAAGTTAATTTTTTTGTGTGTAACTTCAGCACAAAATTAAGAAAATTATGTGCACTTATTCTTTGATCATTTTGGATAAACAATTTTCCTTAGATTCCCCATGGCTTATCTAAAATTCTTCTGTTGAATTTCGTGGGAATTCACAAACTCTACACTGACTGCATCTTTACAAATGGGGAAAAGTTCAGCAAAATATTAATAACCTCAATTTTTGTTATTTTTCTTTTTCTTCTTTTTTTTTTTAACAAGAATGATATGACAAATAAAGATCCTAATGAAATTAAAGAACAGAAGTTTCCAAATTAAAAGCAAATAGTTTACAAAGTGATGTCCTCATAAAAACTACGGTGGAATTTTAAAGATCGGGCAACTATGACCATTAATAGAATGCATTTCATTTTACTTGTTGATAAAATTCCTCCTCTCATGATAAATGACAGCCCTAATACAGGATGATATCTGTAGTACTTAAAAGACAGCTATTCTTCAGTTAATATAGGCTATTCATCAGTGTCATTAAACTATTAGCGTGCTTTTGTACCATATGTGAGAACAGCTTCTAATGCTAGCGGCTTATTTTTGTTTGCTTAATGAAGATATTTCCTCTATAGAACATCCAAGAGAGAGACCTACATAAAAGAGATGTGTGAATTATTTAAGGATAAAATACCAGATTAGGGATTTTTAATGTCAAAGAAACATTCTGAATGTGTTGCCTGCATTCATCAGACTCACTTTTGCATGCATTGAATATGGAAGCTGTCAAAAGTGTTGAAAGTCTGACAGATTTTTCTGAGCTAAGTATTTTATTTTTTGACAGAACAGTTTGGTTTCTCAGACCTGCATCTTTGCTTCACTGAGCAAAGGATGCTGCTATGTTTGGCTTAGTTCATTTTGAAGTCTCCAGTGGTCGTAACCCGTAACCCAGAGTGACACAGGGCCATCAATCAACTCAAGATGACTCTTGTCTAATCTTTGAATTCCTGAGGTTATCTTTGCACGTGATGTTCACAGTGCGACTTGTGGAATATCAATCATTTTTATAACATGATAGCGGAGCTCTGAGGTTTGAGTTCCTGTCCACATCTGAATATTTAACTGGTAGGTGACCTACTTGACAGCACTGTTTCTTCAGCCATGGGGTTTCACATGTGAGAAAGAACGTCTCTAAACATCCTTGAGCTGCACCTTAATGACATGGCATTTAACCAATGAGCCATGACCTTTCCGGGTTTTGGTGGCTAAACAGCCATACGCTAAAGTGATCACACTCTGTGATTTTCTTCAGATTCAAAATTATTCTTTTTTTCTTTCTACTGTCACTAGGTGGTGGTTACAAGATGAGTACTGACACATATGCCAAACTTAAAAGTTGGCAACTTCAGATAGTGATATAATCTGCTTACTATTTGCATATCTCTATGCTCATTTCCAGATTTTACATAAGACTGTCTTTTGTACCCTTCCCATACAGTTAGCTACATAGATTTTCTGAAGTATTCAAAGGAAAACACAATCTCCTGGCTCATGTAAACCATTTAAAAACTCTGACCTAAGCAGTACAGTTAATACTGCTCTACTCCAAAAATGAGACCTGGAGTTTGCCAGCATCCTGAATTGTGGTTTTATTGTGTCAAAAGGTTGGGGACTTTTACTGATCACCCAGTTTAGAGGATTCTGTGAATCCATCTTTTATAAGATAGCTGTTTCCAGAAGTGTGTTCAGAAATACTAAATGAAGTTAAAAAATGCACTCAATAATCTTCAATTTATATGAGGAAAGATAATTGAAATAGGAATAAAAGTTTTGTCTAGGATTCAGCAAGGAAATTAAGTATGTGGCTGATTCAAAACATTCTGAAATCCCATGATTTTTGTTTTCACTGATTTTGGAAACTTTAGCGTATGATTGAAGTCAGGCTTTGTGTAAGTGCTTTGTTGTTTTGGAGCTGAAAATTTGAGTACAAAACTCTTTTTTTTTTTTCTCTGAGAAAGCTGTTCACTTTCTCCTTTCATGCATAGCCTACCTGAGAGTTTTAATTAAGGTTTCATTGTAAGTAGTCTGCTCAACATGATCAATCATTTTTCTGTTATTCAGAAGTTTTCATATTTTTAAGCCACAAATCACTTGAATGACTTTTCAGCTGTGCTTATTGTGCTCTCCTAATCCTGGTGCTGCTGTAAGCCTTGTAATGAACCAGAAAATTCTGTGACTAGCTTACATGGATTTCCCATGGCTCGCTAGTGCTGGCATGGCTGTTCAAAGGTGGCAGCTTCTGCCAGTTCCAGGGAATTTTGTGGTGGAGATGAAGCAGTGGAGGGGCTGTACAACACCCAGCTATTCCTGGGGTGCATGGATGGGCTAGCCGGAGGCCAGCATGGCATAGAGGTTATCAACATAACCAACTTGGTTGCCTAAGCAGAGGAGTCTAACCACCTTGGACACTGTGATGGATATAAAATATATTAAAAACTCTCCATCATCTTCAAGAGCTGCAGGGAACAGATCTCAAGACTTAATAGCTGGAGCCGCTGTCCCAGAACTGATTCAGGAACTGATGAGTATTCTTACTTCTCATTTATCAGTTGACTGCAAACACTTAGCAGATCAAATTCAGAAAGTAAGGTCGGGAAACACTCATGTGAGGAGCCTTCTCACACTCATCAGAAGTGTGAGCACTCTGTGAAACAGTGAGTGCAGCAGTAGGCCAGAAATGAAGATTTTTGTGTGTTAACACACCCTCAAAATTTGAAACAAATGGTCTCCTTTATTTAAGTGAGTGTTGGTGTTGGCAGGTCTTCCACCAGTATTTTTATAGGGAGAAATACTTAAATTTAGTTGTTGTTCAGCAGGATTACATGCTATATGCTACTTGCCTCCTTTTTCAGCACGTATAGGCAACCAGCACTGACTTACGAAGATTGCAAGTATGTCTCTAGCATCTACCATGCACCAGCAAGCATTTGGCTGTGGGTTGGAGCACCCTGAGGAGGACTGTCCTTATCTGAGGAGAGAGTCTTCTGACTATATCAAATCAGAGGCTCCACGTCTTGCCTGACACTGTCGCAGTAAGCAGGGCACCCAACATCTCCCTTCTCCTCTCCCTGGTATCTGCAAGACAAAAACCCACCTGTGGGCTGCTGGAGAGACCAGGACTCTGGTCTATATGGCAGTGGATGTGTGATGCTAAATCCATAAGCAGTCTTTGTAGCTGAGAGTGTGGTTCATGGTGCAGAAGCCAACAGCACGGAGTGGATCACTACAGCTGTTTTAAAATAAACCCCTTGTAGAACACATATGGTGCTGGCCCAGGGAGTAACTCAGGTTTGTGCTTGCTCCTTGGCTGGTCTCCCCAAATCCTTCCAGCCTGACTGACCCACAGCACCCGACTGGAGATTATTTAGCACTCTCTTGAGCTCATGAGCCTAAAAATTAAATTTATCACTGCAGTCCTCTGCCATGGGAGTGGAGAAGCTGAAGGGAGGTAGGGAGATAACTGGGCATTGTGTCTGCAAAAAGCTTTAGGACATCAGTGACAGACCCATTCATGTTTAAAGAGATAATAACGCATTTCATTTCCACTTGTGGTAGACTCCTGGTAATAATCCTATATGTTTGTGACAGGCATAAAAATGCGTGGGATTAAATTTAGCAGGCCGAATGTAACTGGACACTAGTGTGATTTTTCTCATGTTAAAAGGTCAGTTGCTGCTGTGCTGCACATTGCAAGAGCTAATCCCACAAACAAAATCTTTTCCCTCTGCTCCAGAGACAGCCCACTAATGACAAGAGCTATTGTCAAATACACTTACTGAGCATAAAATATAAATATATACATGTACATGTATGTGAATATGCTGTGTAAGACTGAGGCATACCTCAGGACTCCCCATCATGCTTACTTTCCAGAAAAAGGTATTACTATCAGTTCCATGCTTTAGTTTACATGTACTTTACCTGTAATATATAAAATAAAATAAAATTAATTGCAATCCAATTTTTTCCTCTAAATTCAGCTTACTTCTCGCTACTCTCTCAGAAGGACTCTGTTTTCCCTTTCTCGGGAAAAACACCATGCTTCAGCAAGTAAAGGGCTCTAATCTGTGAAACTGCTTGAGAAACAATCATCCAAAGGGTCCTGTGAGCACTCGGTGATCTTCACTTGGGAGACTTACTGCATGTTCATTTACTCTCATGGTAAAACCTAATTTCAGTATTACCTCCCACATCAGCCGGTCACTCCTGCTCTCTCATTGTCACACAACACTGGTAGCAAATCATAGGAGTGATCAGGTTCTCTATGGCTAAAATGAGATATATTTTTTTTTTCTAATAAGGAGGTCTGGCTGGTCTCCAAAGCTTGTCTGTCTCTACCTGCTTTGATGCTAGTAACTTGTCATGCTTGCACTCCTGCTTGGCTCTTAGAGGAATGGTGCAGATAACAGCCTTGGAGCTGCTTTTCATGCCCTATTATTAGTTCATGGCATTTAGCCTTCTGTGCTTATGTCTCTACTGCTTTATTTCGTAATGAGCTCTTAAATCACTGATGTAGGAGGCTGGAAGAACTGATGTAAGAACTAGATTACGAAATTAAATCTTCCAATACCACAAATGGCGATGCTGCACCAGGACCTGCTGGATACGCTACAGATATTGAGAGCTGGCATGTGGCTCTTGCTGTGTCACTGAAGCAGGTGTTTGTGGGCCAGCTGGGGCAGATATTAGATGCTCCTTATCTCTCTCACTTTGTACAGTTTCCCATGACAGCTGTAGCCATTTGTTGGTTCCTGAATCAACCAACCCAAGTCTGATTAGTTTCAGATTTTTTTTTTCTTCTTCCAAACCTATAGTTTCTCTATGAAGCACAAAACTTCTGTGAGAAGTGTGCTCTGATACTCTGTTGAGCTAGATGTTTGAGGGATCACCAGCATTTGAGGAAATCCCATCCTACTGGGGCTGAGGCAAATGTCCTGGCAAAAAAATGGATACCGAGGATTTAAGTGACTCCCACTGCTCTGAAGGAGCTGACTGGGCCTTCTGAGACGCCCCAGGTGCCTACGGAGGCAATCACACTGCACATGGGTGCTAAAAGCTTTCTGTTGATGTGGCAGGAGGCTGCAAGACGAAATGATCACAGTTGGTCACTAATGATGTGTATCGCATTGCCTGGAGAGCAGCACGAAGGACCTGGGGATAGATTTGTGGTGGTACTGTGCGCTCAGAACTGATTGAAAATGGGCTTTGAATATGCATAAGACTATAAAAAGGTACTTCTCAAAACCAAGAATATAACATCATACCCCTTTGAGAGAGTTACCATCTGTGAATTTAGATAATCTTTTGGATTTTTTTTATACTTCTGATATCTATAACATAGCAAAATATTAATTTGAAAATTTAATTACAAGTTGTTCTAAAAATATATTTCTTTTTACAAAAAGCTCAACATGATAATTTCACTGGACGTCTTTAATTTTTCTTTTTAAACTTATTCCCTCTTCAGCTTTTTTGCACAGTACATAAAGTGATAAAACAAACGTCTTTAATATTTGATACAGACTCCACAGCTAGCTCAGGTTTGTCACCTAAGAGTGATAAGCACAGCTTAAATTCTAGCTTTATACATGGTCCTTATCAGAGTTTCTCAAATGTTAAGCTAGAGCTGCTATAAGGTTTGTAAAATTACATTAATACTGTTTTTGATGCTTTTAGGGTAGAGAAATATTTTTAGTATATTAAAAAAGATCCATGAAGAGTTTGAAGTTATAAACATCAGTTCTGTAAAGTCTAGAATTAATTTGAAAATATAAGAATTTTTTAATTGCTGAATATTGGCTTGCTAATGACTTTAAATGATTCATTTTCTGTTCTAATTCAAGCAGTGGTGTGGTTTTTGCAGTGTGTGTTTTCTTTACCTATGAACTAAATTTTTTCTTCACATACACTCATCATTCTGAATCTAGATTCTGAATTTAGACACTGTGTGCGTGATTCCCTGGTAAATAAGAGAGCTACGTTTATAAGCATCCTTTTTTTTTTTTTTTCTTCTGATCTTAGGTCATGTCCTGCAGGACTTAGAGGAAATGCAGCTATTACCACCACCTTCAGAGAAGCCACTTAATTGCTTAAAGGTAAACATTAGCTTAAGTGCTTTACTGATTAAGCTTTTATCACACTGGAGAGTTATCAATTAAAACAAAAAATCCCTTGTCTCCCTCTTGATTTAAAAGAATCTAAAGAAACTGAGCACTGTATAGAGTGGCTTGACCTTTACCAAAACGTTTTGTAATGCATTTTAATGAAATGCAAAGAGCACTTCTAAAATCCTTAGTATTCATCAGCCATTGCCTCATCTATCAAAACACCTGAGTTAATTACGAACAAAAACCAACTAACAGACTTTTCCGCGAGGCACTGGCTCCCAGGCTCTATCCGGGGAGCTGGTCCCAGCAGATGGCACTGTTATGAATAATTTGAGCAACGGCTGGAAATTCCTGCAGGCCGGCTAACCCTTCTCGGTCTGTCACCGCTCTTACCTCCTGAGAGCTGGCTCCGAGCAGCACGGAAAATTCCCCACATGACATGTCCTCAGCCTTTCTGACCCTGGCAAGAAGGAAGGGTTTGCATTCTCCCAAGTTAAAAATGATGTAGACTTGACATTTTCACTTTTTTTTTTTCTTTTTTAATAATCCAGGAGTTTATTGCTAGCGAGGGAAAATAATTGGTACCCTGCTGTGTAATTGTAATCGTGATTTTCCATCTGCTGCATATACCTGTTGCTTCACTTCAAAATAACTTCCCTCCCTTATGGTTTTCAGCAAATTCAACATTTGTTTTATAGCTTCACAGAAAAATCTACTGGTGTTGTTGATGATAAAAAATACCCTTTCTCACCTCCCCAACATCTTGTGAAAGTGCTTTGGAGACCACTGTGTGTCTGCCAGGGGGTCAATTCACCCCACTATGTTTCTGCATCTGCTGATTTGCTTCCACAGAGAGATGCAGGGACATAAATACTAGATCTACAAAGGGACCCAAGGACTGGAAAACTTCACTTTCAGGTGCCTAGTGAAATTTTATGTCCTGATTTAGGAGCTCAAGTTTCCTTGAACAGGAGGAGACTGGTGTCAAACAGCAACTTGGTATTCACATTTGGGGTAGATGAAGATCCTTTTCAGTTTTTGTTTGCTCTGTTTATTTGTCAGTCCTCTTCTGAACTTTGATGTTTAAATCAGGCCAGTCTTTTGGACCTGGCAACACTTTTTGGCTGCTGGCTTTGGATATTGACCTGGCCTTACTCTGATTCCTGTGAGAAGAAACATGGGTGCCCCAATACATCTGAGCTGTAGGGAGGAGAGTATACATGAGCATGGGGACAGCTTTGATATGACATATTGAAGGGAGAACTTGGCTTCCTTCCTAGGATTTTGAGATTTGGAGGACGTGACTTTTAGCTTATGCTTGCTATGAAGCAGATGAGAAGTCTGAAAAGAGGTCCTCTCCCTCTTCTTGTGATACTGGGGATAACAAACCACAAAGCTTCTGGTTCCTTATGCGGGAAGCACCTGATATTCATCTCTGCATATTGCCACTGTCATCTGGGATGAGTTCTCTCAGCAAGGCATAAAAAAGCAAGTCTAGTTTGAGAACAGCATGAAGAATTCTTGTTTTCACTCCTTTATTTCAGACCCAGTCCTCCTCAGCTGAGAAATAAGCGCAATTTTAAAATGTCTTTCTTCTCTGAGGTGTTCATTGGTCTGTGGACAAGACGCTGGAGCTGGATAATGGTGCAATCACTGGCCCATGGCACAGATTGCTCTCTCCAACACTCAGGCTAACACCTGTTCAGATAAATTATACAAAGTGGGACAAGTAGGCTGGGAGGATCACAACCATACAGCCCTGTTGCAATTTCCATTGTGTGCTTGGAGGGGCAGGAAGAAATCTCCCCAGACAACTGTGGAACTGGATTCGGTGCTCCCAGCAAGTGGAAAGAGCAAGGTTTGGAGGCTGAAGGAGCCCCCTCCCTCAGGGGCCAGGCTGAGGCCCCCTTCCAGGAGAGAGCAAGGCTGCTGGCAGCAGATGAGACTTCAGCCCTATCTTCCTCCTTTGATTTCCTGTTGTGCAGCTCAGGCAGGTTTTTGTGCTTGTTATTTTAGCCCCGTGCTCTGTCCTTCAGCAGGTTCCAGCTTTCATTGTGTCCTTTTCCCCCCAAGCACTGATTTTGCCTCCTATTTTTTCCCCTTCTTCTCACCACTATACCAGTTTTGTTTCTGTTTCTGGGTGGAAGACACAGAGAGAACACTTGTCTTCAGATATCCAAGTTTCCCTTTTTTTTTCTTGTTTTGTCCTCTTCTGTCAGTGAACCCCAGGGGCAACTCACCAGCGATATACTGTTTGCATGGGACAGACTCTGGAAGGAAACAGCATTTCTTCTCCTGAGCCGTTAGGGTGCTAAGGAAACTGAAGTGTAGTGAAATAACTCCTCTTTTATGGAAACCCAAAGGAAAAATATTCCTTTTGAATGAACGAAGGAATGACTCTGAGTCCTTGGGGATTATATCTGTTATGGGAAAAAACTCGTAGCTGCGTCTCTTGTTTCTTCGATGCAACCCTGCTGAACTATTTGTGAATTATGCTCCGTCTTGATGGTGCTGGCTAGCCATGAGCAGGGGTTGCCTTCACTTCACCGGCTGTGCTCAGGTCAACTACATGGCCTAAACAGGGTATACCGTGAGCTTTAACAGAGGAAAAGGATAAGTAACCTAGGCACTTTTTTCTTAGTGCATTTTGTAGGCTCCAGAAAAATAGCCTTCTCTGAGCAGTCTTAACTCCCACAGTTTTTCTATTTTCAGAACTTTCGATGGGAATTCTGTTTGATGTTTCCCAAATGCATACAAAGGCTGGCTTGCTGTGCTGTGTGTCACCATTCAGACACCCCAAACTAAAGCTAGCCAGTGACCAGGAAACACTGGATTCTCCTGCACCTCTTTCCACAGGCGATCAATTCTGTAAACACAAAATTTCAAACGAGTAAACCTAAATATAATTTATTGCCATTTCCCACTGTGATAAGTGACTTAAGGTCAACTTTTCTGTATTTACAATGTGTGGCTTAAAATACAAACACCCTTTGTTTGTGCTTTGTTAGTGTGTACGCCTCTGAATGCTTTCACGGATATATGCTGCTATAAAAGACGGCTTAGAAATTCAATGTAAAAAGGCAGCCAGTGCCACTGGGGAATACAGTACTCTACCCATAAAAACGTATAGCCTTAATTGACCAGGTTCACAATGCAATGCTCTTTCTAAAATGTATTTAATGCAGGGCTGAAATTTATGTGTCATAAGGGGACAAGACAGAAAACCATCTTCCAGTCCTTTTCAGCCTTTGGAAGGAGCTTTGATCAGCAATTTAATTAAATATTGAATTGTCTAAATTTATAAGGTCTGCTGCAATTTTGCCTAAAAGTGCAAACAGAGACCTTTCTCGACATCCTGTTCCTACCTTTCTTTCTGTACAAGAATGCCACATTTTAAAGCCTATGGGCACTTTCTTTTCTTCCACTCCTTAAATGAACTGCATGATACATTTTGAACAGTGAACTCCTTCACTGTGGCTCCCAAGCCTGAAACATGGCCAACACAGATCTCTCACTTTTGCCATTCTTCTTCCTCCCCCTTTAAAAAAATTGATCTTCAAGACAAACAGGTCAAGCTGAAAAGTGTTTTTTTGGAGGCCAAGCAGATTTCGGCTCTTGTGCCTGTGATTGCCAATTGCAAAAGACAGCAAATGTGATTGCCTCCAGGCTTGAGAATAAGCCTCAGACATCCATTCTGGAATGAGCACTTTCAGGGTTACTGGGCTATAATTATAGTTGTGTTAGCAAGTGTGAACTATTTAGTTAAAGTCAGGAACCAGCCTCCTTTAGAATAATCAGGTTTCAGATGCAATTTGACCATTTAAAATGTGTTAATCACTTGATGGGGTAAGTTATCTCATTATAGGTTGCATTACATTTTTTTGAAATGAGTAGATCATTCATTTAAGATAGTTTTTGGAAGCAATGGACATATATCTCTGCCCCAAGCAGAGGCAGCAGGAGGGAGCTTGGAAATGTAAGTGATGCATGTGGAGAAGCTGGGTCTATGTATTATTTGGGCAAGACTGGATTATGTGAATGAGAGAAGAACAGTAACCGATAAAGGAAAAAATCACAACACATATTGAATTGCATCTGTGTGTGTGGTCATGACGGTGTTGAGGTACTGGATTGAAAAAGTGGGAAAACTCCCTTCAGTGTTCACTTCACCTGACTTTCAGGAACACAGGATGTTGTATGAAAAAAAATACCACACAGATCCCTGATTCAGTCACTGAGTTCTGCATGAAGAACATCACATCTGTTCAGCAGGATCCCAGAGGCCTTGGACTGTTTGTCCACAGCCTATATAACTTTCTGTAACTGAGCTTTTCACATGCATAATGCAGTGCTTGTATTAATGTTCAGTGTGCATCTAGTCTGTCTCATTGGCCCAAAGACCACAAAATAACCTGGCATGTTTGGGGCCAGCTGTAAGGGTGGGAGTGATGGAGTTCAAAGGTGTTGGGCCGTGGATGTGAGATAAATTTGGCTGAAGCATTGTGGCCAACTGAACTTATTTTTTTCAGCTCTCCCCTGCTTTACTAAAGCAGTCTTCTCAATGATGTTCATGTCTCTTTTCACTTTGGTGTTTGGTTTCCAAAACCATCTACCAGATGGTTTTGTTGAAACAAGCCTGTGGAAGAATTAGTAAAGAGAAAAAATAACGAGGAGTTATGAACACTGAACAGGTAGATACTGGAATTTCAACCTAAAGCCTCAGCAGAAGTTGCCCTGGCAACAGCATCCTGAAGTGCAGGGATGGAGAGAGGGAGTGAGAGACCCCATCCTGGGGCTAAACCAGCATGAGCTGCTGAAGCCCAAGGAGATGTCTAATCAGCACGGATCAGCATCAAGGAAACTGCTTGGTGGTGGACTGCTCCTTTACAGCCACTGATGAGCAGCCTGACCATCATGCATTATTCACCGGTGAATAATTTTGAGTAGCCAAGAGGGGCTCTAATCAGGTGTGATGGAAATCGTTCCCCTGACTGCTTCTGCAAGGATAAGGATCTTGAATCAGGCATTGCTGGCAGGCAATTCTCAGATGAAGGAAGAAGTTGAATTAGTTGCTATTTTCTTGGCTCTTGCATCCAACAGAATAGAGACATTGTATATCATCTGCTTTGGACCTAGAAATGGGAAAGTTAAAATGAGTGAGACAGATTGTATGCAAGTAGTGGTGTTATTTGTATGGGAAGAGTATTTAGAGTGCGATATAGTCAACTCTGTGAATTTGTTCTACATGAATTATGTAAGGGAGGAAAAGTAAAATCAGAAACCTAAACAAAACTTTTCCTTCCTTTTGGGTATTGCTGTAAATACAGAGTTATAACGATGGCTAACTACTTCACTGACTTCTCACTGGAATCACTTACAAAACCTTGGTTTGTCACTCCAGAGGCCAGGAGAGGTAACAGCATACAGGGAAAGGAAAGAAGGCCAAACACAGGAGCTGGAATGTGAATGACATGTTGTTGTGGTGCAGCTAACTCTATATCTCTGTTTTGCCCTCCCTAGAATTTCCAGACCCATGCCAGCTTTGTGCAGTGCTACAGCACAGCGCCTGCCAGGGCTTCCAAAGCCAAGCTCCCCAGGCTCATAGGATCTGCATGAACACTACCATGCCCAGCAATGTGTATCCCCACACTGGATAAACCAAGAGCTAATGGCCATACGACTGCTATCTCTTTTAGCAATTTACCAGTTACCAGTTTTAGCAATTTACCAGTTAGATATACTCTAAAAAGTGCTGGTAAGGGAGTTTTTTCTCGTCAGCAGACTTCACAACTTTGTTACCAGAACTTTCTGGGGCAGAGCATTCATGGTACCAATAGAAGAGCATCTCCAGAAAACATGCAAGCTAAATATTAAAACCAAGAGTGCTCCATACTCTTGGATATGGTGTGGGGATTGTTGCAAATGATGTTAGAACTGAAGGGATTAGGGAAATTTGTGGTTTAAATCCAGCCCTTGTCAGTACTAATGTCCAGAAATTTGTTACCAGCTGGTGACTTTTCCAGTTTATTCCTTATACAAAACACATTCATGAGAGTAAGATGAGAGAGGAGAAACACTTTCCTGTTGCCATTTCTAATAAGGCAGTATATACTGTTGAATGCCAGAATAGAGAGTATGGATTTGATTTTTCCTGCTGAAGCTTTCTGATGAAGAATAGAATCTGCTTGGTGGCTGAATTATTGATGAAGTTTGCTGTTTTTAACCCTGTTGTATCACCTGTGATATGGTAAACATAACTTCTCCACAGGTTCTCATCTTGACTGCGGACCAAATTTTACTCTTAAATGTCCATCTGTGTCTACCATTAACTTAGGTAAGATGCACAAACATGGCTTTGTGTCATTAGGCACTTTTTTTTTTTTTTTTTTGGTCCTAGGTATATCCTGAGTGGTGAATATGAAAACTCATAAAATAATTTGTTTTCATACTTAAATGTCAATTCTTCCTGTAGTTTCTAATCAATAGATTGTGACTTGTACACTGTATGCACACAGCAACAGCACAGGATCAAAGTAACTCTTCCCCACTTCCTGCCTGCCCTGTCCTTTTACTCCTTTGATGCAGTTATTTGGTATGAAGATGCATCAAAAGCATATATCATGTCTTTCTTCATCAGCCTTTGCCTGTACAACTGAATAAGCATGGAAGGGGTGATTACAAAGGTATGGGGTTTTTGCACACATAGAAGAGCAGAAATCTAAATAAAATTATGCTGTTAGGAAGCTTTGGGAGACAAGCAGGATGGAACTTTGCTGAAGACACATTTCTTCTGTGCTTCAGAGCAATGCATCTCTTTACTTAGCTGCACCCTCAGATCAGTGATCCATCCTCACCCATTATGTTAGAGAAGCTGTATTCTCTCACTGCTGCATTTCTCAGTGTTTCATCACAAAATATGATTAAGTCCACATTTGTTATTTGACCCATTGTGGTGGGTTTAATAAAATAACTTGCAAAGATAATACAAAAAGGGAGGTTTTTTGCAATGAAGCCTTTGCTACAAAAGCCCTTAGGCCCATTCACAGGATGAAGAAACCCAAGTGTCTGCAGCCATATGAGAATGTAGGGTACAATGTGAAATGAATGTAGATATAAAGATTACTAGCTGTAACAATCACAGCATTTATTCCAGAAAAGATTTCTCGTCTGGCAAGAAAAGTTCTATCCTCTCTGGCAGAAAGTGCTTGTTTCTGAATACAGGTTTACAGCAGCTTTCTGCTACACAGTTCGCGTTGACTTCCATGAAGATGCTCTTGTTTTGTTCCAGGCCAAAGTCCGCCCCAGAGCTACAGTTTATAGAACAAATGACTGACATACAGGCTCTTTTTTTTTTTTTTTTTTTTTTTTTAAGTTGGGCTTGTGGGTGATGCATAAAACATGGCTCAATGTGATGCCATTCAGCAGTGGAAGCTGTGGAATAATTAAAATTTTCTCACACATGGGTTTTGTACACTGGTAAGGATTCATAGTTACACTGCTGTAAGTGTTGAAATCTATTATAACTGTGAAAATAACAGGGAACATAAGAAGTACTATCATTAAAATTGAGAATACATTGTTCTTGTTGGAGGAATACAAGCACACTTTTTAGGTATGCTTGCTGCCTGTGGGAGATATATCTTTTTCTCGTTTCCCTCCCCAAGCTCATCAAAGGACAAAGGCTGGAAAAGTGAGTGTAATGGCTTTATTATTTCTTTGTGCAGTGTTTGTGGAAGCTAACAGCAGTAAAAACCCACAGTAGGTTAAAATAATAGTTCTTTAAAATGCTTTGTGAAGAGGTACATTGGCAGCATCAGGAAAAAAATAGAAGGTTGCATGTCATTTATAGAATGGTCGGGTTTCAGTGGTCTCCCAGTGTGTTTCTGAACCAGATGTTTAATTTGCCAGATGTCCTCAACTGATAGGAAGATTGTCTTTAGTGGAACAGCTGCTTCAGCAAGAAGTGTTTTAGAGATTCTGCAGAACCACATTTTCCCCTTCATCTTTTAATTTGACATAAGTCACAGATAGTCATAAGTCATTTTCCTGAAAGTGAGGCCTTGTTGTGCCAGCACTCCAAGGAGCTATTAACTCAGCCATAGCTACTAAAGGTACCCTGCAAATCATTCCAAAATCAAGCCAATTGTAGTGACTCATTGAACAAGACTGAGTGGTGATATTAGCCCATGCTTAAAACTAGTGATGGACCTAGGTGGTTAGCTAATCAAGCTCATTCAACGATAGCCAAAATGACTGGTGTTGAATAATGTCTTTTTCTCATTCTTGTTGTTTTTTTTTTTTTTAATAATTTTATTTATTTTTTGAGTACGTCTGCATAAAAATTGCTCATACTGCTGTTTACATGTAACTTTTGGAGTTCTCTGCATGCTACTAGCAGCTCAGTTACTGGAGATATTCAGTCTGCTTATTATTTAGTTAAAACAGTTTGTGATATTTTCTGGATGCTAATATATACTGGCAAAGTGCTTATAAATTGATCTAAGCTACACTTACACAATTAATGTTTAGCTATGTCATGTTCCTCAAAACCCTTAAAAAGTATGTTAATAAGAAATTGAAGTGTATCAATAACCACAAGATCAAGTAATCAAAAAACAATAAAGATATTTAAAAATTCAATATTGCCATTTTTGAAGAGCTTTATCACAGTTGCGAGGAAGAAAAAGATGGAGCCAGACAGATTGCTTATTGCTTTGCGAGCACCGGGTGAAGCCAAGGGCAGTGTGTTTGGTTTTAAATCATAATTTATTCAAGTTAAAGTGACAGAAAGGTGGTACCTGATGGATTATTTTCTGTAACTGAAAGAAGATTCTTCTTAGATAATGTCTAGTTTTGTCTGATCTTTCTAAAGCAGTAGTGTATAAGGTGACACCAAAGAGTTCTGACAATTAACTTTTGCCTTACAAGAGCTCTTTTGCATATTAGATCTCCAAATCCCTGTCTGGTCTCAGAATACCCATCATACTGAAATTTAATGTTTTCTTTCTAATTTAAATGGTCACAAGCATTAAGTAGATTCATATTATCTATCAGTTTCAGTCCAGAGTAGTTTGCCACGAGTTCTGTATTACTTTCCCCTTTAATATTGTCAGTGGTTGTGCAGAACAAATGTAGTTGAATCCAGCACAAGCCCTACTTTTGTTTGTATTTTTAAGAAAGAATTATAGCTACAGTGAGTGTGAGCAAAAATACTTTTTATTTCTTTAACAGATGAGTAACTTCTGAAGTGATGGATTACTTGTGCCAGAGCCACATGTTAAAGATTTGATAGTTCCTTGTTGGATTCAAAATACGGAGGTGTGCAAATCTCCATATTTAACATATAATAACAAAACTAATAGTTTAGTAAATATTTCTTAATCCTAGGTTTGACGAGATAAATGTAGGAGCAAGAACGTGCTAATTATGGTAAAAAGCAAGCGGAAGTCATTGACTGCAAAACTTGCCAAGATGACAGGAACGTTTAATGGAGGAAAAAAAATATTTTCAGTGTGATGTCTTTATTGTCATATCTCTTTCACTGTCCCCAGGAAGTTACCTACCTTAACTACCTATTCATCACTTAGTGAAAGATAATGCTAACTTTGCTAACTTAAACCTGATTTGGATCTTCAGTATGTCAATAAAAGAGGAAACTAAATAGGAGGTAATAGAAAAAGCAAAACGAAGGGAAACCGCAGCAGTTCTGCAGTGGTACATTCCTTTGGGTCTTCCCAGCACCTGGATAAGATTATTTGTTCTGTTGTAGCTGTAGCCCATGATAAGATTGTTGCATATGATGTTATCGTGTGTCTGTAATAAAGCTGCCTTCCCTGCTGTCCTGGATAACTCCCTTTCCTCACTCTTCTTTCTGGGGGGAAGCTTGTAATGCCCTCCAATTACTCCCATCCCTCTCCCTTCCCCCTGCCCCAGCTCAGTAAACATACTTTTCTACTTTTTAGAAATGCAGCCTCTAGTTTTTCTGTTCCACGATCAGTCCCTTCCAATTCACTTTCTGTCTCTCTCTCGCACTGCTGAAACAGCTTGAGACAAAAACTCTCCTGAATAACTCTTTTTAGCCAAACCCCAGAACTGCAACTCCTCTGGCTGACTCCAGGAATCCCACAGTCCCTGCATCCACCCAGGACTGTCAGGGAGCATTAATAGTTCAAAATAACCTGCAGCCCTTTATCCCTTTAGGGATTCTGCATGAAGCCTCACCTGAAGTAATTGTTGGTTGCCAACCTAAACTGTAGGTCTAAATGGCCCTGTTCATTCACTGCTGTTTTGGTGTGTGGAGAATTAAAGGCGAGCGGCTTTACTGGGACCTGGGAACAATCTTGTTACTTCACAAAAAATACACGAAGTCTGTCAAGTCCTTGGTCTTCATCAAACTGTGGGTTTGTTTATCTATAAACAGAGTGAAAGTAATATATGTTAGAGGAGTGCTTGGCCGGAGTTAGTGTCTGGATGTTAGTTCAGTTTAGAAAGCTGGGGAAGAAAAACAACATAGGTAAGAAGAACAGAATAGCAAGGTGTTTGGAGAAGAGGTATTCATGAGTCATGATTTACTTCTGCACTGAGGGTTCTCAAGGACAGATGAACAGCAAACAGCCTACCACTGTGTGTTTTGTATTTAAGCAGGTTCATTTTGGCATGCAGCAATGAGAACATGGCTGGGCAAAGAGAAAGAGAATTGACTGTGACTAAGAAAGAAAATCAGACTGGAGATTGCAAAATGCTAAACCATTGAGAACATGATTGTAGAAAAACAACCCCCTAGAGAGGCAACTAATTCATGGCCCTAGCCTCCCACAAGATGCTATTCTTTGCAGAGTTTAATTTGCAAATCATCTTTCTTCCTCTGCTGATGTCCTGCAGTGTAACCCCCAGCCCCATCAATAAAAGATGTGGTAATGAGTCACACACTTGTTGCAGTCATCACATCCACAATAAAACATCAGTCCTCTGACAGTTTACAGGATACAAATCATATCAGCATGCAGCTAAGGTTGAGACTGCACAGGAGTAATTTAGGAAAGAAGACTTTACATAATGTAATTGTCTCTAACCCAAGTATTAGGCACTGAGAAAATTCAGATTTCAGTTTACGTGCAAAAGGCATCTGGGCAAGCTAAGATAAGGGATGTTGACTCTGCCTCTCTGACTCTCACAACAACAAACCAGAAATGTATTGAGTGTAAATGGAGGAGTTAATAATGCTGTGTTCAGGTACAGTTTGTTTAGGCTTGAAATGAAACAGCTGAGTCTTCGCTCAACAGATTTTCAAGAAACAGGTTAGTGTTCAGCACTGAAGCAAGCTAATCATGGCTTTTAATAAACTGTTCCTATGTCCTGCTTGTTACCTTTGACATGCAAAGATTACACTTTCATTTATAAACTGATAAGCAAACACAGCTCTGAAAGCACTTTCCCCATGGACATCTTAAAGATGATTTATACTATTTTTGCCTCTGTATCATGCATTGGAGAGAGACTACTTTGCTATTTATTTTATTTATGCTGTTTTGCCTCTGAGAGGAGAGTGACAAAATACATTAATCAGAATTTCTTATGCAAGCTCCCTGCAGGCCTCAAAGCTTTCTGAAAGGAATCAATACGCAAAATGAGATAGTTATTTCAGTTTTGTATATTGAAAGGCTTTGTATTTTTTATGTTTATGGGAAAACTGTTAGACTGGTCAGATATTTTTAAATGCCAGGTATTGAAAAATAAAAGGGTGCTCTTATCAGAAGATGAGTAGCTTATGTACAAGTTGTGGATACCTTGCTAATGTATCTTCTGGAGAAAAAAATGTGATGTATACGTAGAAGAGCCCATCTTTATTTTTAGGTTTCTTGAATTAAGACTGTTTTTTCCTCTGCCAAAAGTCAGTATACCTTTGAATGCTAGAGCAGAGTCAGTTGGAGATGTGTCATACAATACACACAAATGTCAGTACCTGTGGACACAGAAATAGTTTTGCTTTTAATTTCCTGAATGCAGTAGGAGGAATAGACAGAGTGTACCTCCAGTGCAGAGATATCCCGGGTAGGTTTTAGTCAGTCTTAATCAGCTCTGGAGTAAAACACCCCAAATTAGATGCAGACCTGCAATTATTTACTTGTGAGCCAGGGGCATGGCTCAGGTCCCTAAGCATAGGTGGAATACCCTAGTTATCCGTCTAGCCTCCAGCTGCTGCCCCAGAGGGGACTGGGTCTCTGGCCAGTCCTGTGCCTGCTGTATTTACCAGTCTGCAGGCAGATCTCAATGGCAAGGCATTGCAAAAGAGATGGGATGTGGTGCTTGGGCCACTGAATCAGTCCCCAGGTCTCCACTGACTCAAACAGCAGCTTCAAATCCTCACTTATATGTATACATTTATATGCAAATGCCTACACTGAAGTGGCTTCACCTTAAACTGAGCTGTATCTGCAGCCTGGCTCCAGGTGAGCTAACTTGGCTGGGCTGTTTGGGTAGCCAGTCATAGAGACTGACCTGTCTCATTACACTCAGTGATACACGTGCGTGCTTGGAAACATCTGTTTTCATCTTGTTCAGGATAATATTTGCCTTTCTTCCTTGCATTAAGCAGTTCCCTGCTGTGCAAACACTCCCCTCTGGAATCTGTATAACTTCTTGTAGGAAGAGGGGTGGGGAACTCTTCCAGTTTCAGAAAGGTTTCTTCATTTTTTCAAGGGAAATATTGTCTGTGTGAAGGAATTAAGCTAGGTTAGAAAGAACAGTAGTGGTTACAGATGTAAATATTTACCAACCATTTCCACGTATCCATGCTCTACCCACATTTGCTGCTGAAACTGGAGCCACTATCTCCTAGACAGCCTGTGCCACCTGCTCCCAGCCATGGCAGAGACTTTTCTGGTTTTGAGCATGTGTTCAAACAAGGTTGATAAGAAGGTTCAGAGTGACCTTTTCAAGTAAAGCCCATATCCCTGTTGTGAGGGAATCTGTGCTGAACTGGAGTTTGAAAGCAGAATCACGTAAAATTAGTAGGTTTGCTTGAAACATATGATTTGGTTTAAAGGCAAACTTAATTTGAAAGGCATTAGACTCCAACTTCATAAAATGCAGTTGTGATATTTCATATACCCTATTTGTTTGCTGTCTGATAATAATAATCAGGTGAGAAATAATTTGGGGCTACTAAACTTTCTTTTTCTTTAAGAGATTGTGGCCATTTTATTTCTGCTCTTTTCTATGTTGACAATTTCATTAAAAATATAAAAAAGCCTAACCTTCTGGGCAGTACTGTTGTTTTCTGTTTTTACTTTTCTCTGAACCAGGCTAGGTTTCAGATGGCATGAAAGCTAGGAAGTCCTGTGAGAGCCTTATATTCACTTCCAGACATGTAAGGAGTCAGGAGTTTATCTACTTCTGAAAGGTGGTAGGCAGGGAGTTGCCTAAGTCCTCTGCTCTAGTTGGAATCACAGAAGAGCTGAATTAGTAATTCCTTATAAGATGTAAATAACTGTGTTTTGGAAAGTAAATATTTGTCTCTGAGATAAAAAATGGTGGTTGTTTTTTTTCTATGTCTTATGAATTACAGCATCCCTGGAAGTTTCTTTCAGTCTGGGATGGTTTGTATGCTTTCTCTTGCACGCAGCTGCACATGGTGCCAAGCCCTGCCTCAGCCAGGGGAATTAAATCGAGTCTACCACTTCTACATAGTACATACTCCAGGCAAATTTCTAATTCTTACACGCTAGCAGAATTCAGATCTATCTGGGCTTCTGTTATGGATGAGAAATGCCAGCTAATAAATAAATAAATAAAAAATAAACTTATTGTTGCCCCCCAATGTCTCCCACATATTTTTAAATCAGGCTTTGTAATCCATCTTCACTGCACTCACCTAACCACTTTTACATTAGGAGTATTTGTACCCCACTTATTTTGATGTCTTATTATTTCTTACTCCTTTACTAGAAAACTATATAAAGACAACACAAATTTTGCTGCCGTCTTCAGTGGGGCAAGGTTTTTTCCCCTTTATACAGGATGATACAAGATGTCAGCTTTTATGACTAAACTACTTGGTTAGTATGAATGACTATGAATCAGCAGGGGGAACTGACAGTATGGTGTTAGGGGGACATGTTTCCTATTCTATAGAGCAATATTGCTCTGTATATGAAGTTTACCCTCAGGCATCTATCCATTTCTGAACTGGCTCCTAATCAATCACTTTAAGAACAGAAAATTGTTAGATTAACTCTGAATATTTGCCACTTTGCTAATTATCTGGTTGCAGCTCTTCACAGTTTTCAGAACAGAGCACAGATATAGACCCAACAAATACCTGGGATGAATAATGCATCGATCCAAACCCAAACATATGCTTTTGCTCATCACAGTTTCTCAATATTAAGTTTTTGGATTACATTGTATTTAAATCATTTTAAAGGAGGCTGGCCTAGTTGTGTATCCTACACAATGTTTAGTTTGAAGAATAAGGCTTCAAAATCCCTTTTTGAATTTGTCTAAAGTGTCAAATTTCTAGTAACTCACAAGTCTAAAGCATATTTTCTGTGTTGTTAATGAATGAACCCAAGGAGTTTGTGGTTTGCAGAAGCCTTGAAAAGTTCAAATATTCACCATATAATATCTGGTGACCAGTCATTTTTTCTCATTCATTCTTTTTAGTATGGGGAAAACACATACCGAACTTTAACCACCCACGTCAAAACCATGAGTCAAACCCCTCATAACATCCCTGCATCAGTGTAGAAAGGCTGTCCTCTGTACGTTTTCCAAGCTAACTGGCTGGGGTCTCAAGAGAGCAGAGCAGAGGGGGAAAATCACCTCTCTCGACCTGCTGGCCACGCTGCTTTTGATGCAGCCCAGGATACGGTTGGCTTTCTGGGCTACAAGTGCACATTGCTGTTTCACATAGAGCTTTTCATCCACCAGTACCCCCAAGCACTTCTCTGCAGGGCAATTCGCCATAATTTACCCTTTTGCCTAGAACAAAGCAAGGAAGCTGCAAATCTTCCTAGTCAGTGTATTACTGGGATGAAGGCGGGATTTGCTGTTAGCTGTTGCTATCAAGGGGTTGGACTGAGGGCCACGTTCCTGGAGAACATTAGATACTGAGTTCCTAAAATGGCCACCAGAACTCAGTCTGAATGGTGATGACCTCTGTACAGAGAATGGGGAGCAATGAAGAAGAGACCGACAAAAAACCTGCTGAGACAGCCGGTCCTGTGCCTGAGAAAAGTGCCCTTCTTCTCTGGGGACTCCTTGGACAAAACTGCTGAAAGTAAGTGGCTGTGCTCATTTTTATTCTAAAGAGAGCAAGGGGTCATGGCTGTATGATGCCACCAGAGGAAGTGTCTTTCCTCTTTCCTGGTGGTAAGCTCAGTGTCCGGTACAGTCATCTGTGACGTGATGGACAGAAGTTCTCTCCTCTCTGGTGGGAATTCAATGCCACATCTCCCATCTTTAAGAAAAACACCCACTAAATAGAGGGTATGCCAGTCTCTTCTGCAAAACCATTTTATTCCTCTCTTATAAAAACTCTCCATTATAATATCGGGATGCACCCAAACAAGACTCAGAGTAGGGTGTGTGCTCTGCTTAACTCTAGAGCTTGCTTCGTTTCACTATTCTCATGTTTCCAAAGGAGCAGCAGATAGTCATCTGTCTTTTGGAATGGCTTCTAGGGTTGTGATGAGTAAAGGGAGTAAAGAATGAAAGCTTGAACCTGTTAATGTCACTGTATAAAATAATTTTCTTTTTTCCATATCCTAGATGAATGTTCTCATTTCTGGGATTAAACTGGAGGGAATTTGTATAACATTTGCACCGTGCATCACAAAATAGGCATTTTTTTATTTTTTATTTTATTTTTTATTTTATTTTTTAGCTCAAATCTATCAAAGACAAAGAGAGAAGAACCCTGAATAACATAGGAAACGCCCTACTAGGTTTGACAGGGGAAGGTGTATCCCAGGGCTTGGACTGGGAGCCTGATCTCCAGTCCCCACTCTTCAGACTCCTGGCCATCCAGAATGTCTGTGGTAGGGATGTTAGAGGGTAGCCCTGCTTTTAGGGTTCATTTCTGGACCTGTTGTCCATGAATTTGTCTCAATTATTTGGGATCTGCTGATACTGTTTGCCTCCACCATCCCTTTTGCCAGCACCTTGCAGAAATTCACTACCAACCATGTTATGTGGGTTTCCCAAATTCAGGCTGGAGTTATGTATCTGCTTCAGCAGTGCCCTGTCCAGCTGTGACAAGTCACTGTACCTGTGAGCCCATGTGGGCATGGAGGCATTGGGTTCCTGGGGGCTTTGATTTCAGCAGGTGAAGTGTGGATGGAGAGTTGCTGTCTGTAAGGTGAGGTGACAGCTGTGGGATCATAGATGGGATGGCAAGTTTGCTTCTAGGAGTCTGATTTCCACCTTGGGATCTGACCTCAGTTTTTCTCTGTTCCCTTTACTCTCCAAGGGTGGTGCTGTGTTTCCAACTCTTCTTTCAACAGGGATGCAGTTAAAGACTCCAACCTTAGCCAGCGAGCAGAGCCTTGAGTTTTTCTAGTGTGGACCATCATGTGAGGGAGAAAGGAAAAGAAACAGTTGTAATCAATACATTGCTAATTAGGCCTTGCTCCTTCCTCAGCTTCATGCAGCTGTCTCATACTGCCCTTTGTGCTTACGGACAGTGGAAAGCAGAAGGGAAAATTTAACTTAAGCATTTGTTTAACTCAGTATTCCTTTCTTTTTGATGGAAACAGGATCAGCATGCAAATGCCATTCTGTATTTTATTTTCTGCTCTGACAGCATAGCTACACGAAAATATTATGACCTGCTGCTGCCAAATGCAACTGAATGAATTATTCTGAAGCACTCCTGAGCCCGTCTTTGTCAGTCTCCTATTTCAGTCCCTGTCATGCACTGTGCCTATCATTCATTATAGTTGATAGGCTGAGGGCAGAAAGGTGTCTCTTGTCTTGTTCTCCAGAGAATTTCATCTTGGCTGTCTCACCTTCAATCACTGCTAATAGCTTTGCTGGCACAAATTCAGAAAGGGGCTGTGAGGAGACTATGAAAATATTTCACAAGGCATTTTATATTTTAATAGCTAGTTAAAAAAAAAAAAAGAATTTGCTGGAGCAGACCAAAATGGAGATTGCTTAGAGAGATTTCTCTTACAAGCTTTTTAACTCATTTTTTATTTTTATTAATCTTTAAGCCTTTTGCATCCTTGTTACTTTTTCTCATGTGAATAGCTGTACTTCTTTCCGTAAAGACTGAGAGAAATAGGCTCCATTCCTGGCTCTATTGCAGGCTCTCTTTGGCAAGGAGGCCAAATCCTCCTGCAAAACTCTTGCAAGATAAGTCTTTTAGGCACACAGGATAGCAAACAGGTTGATGACTGTCATTCCTCCTGTCTCTATTAGTCTCAATTCTGGATGCCTGTGGCTTAGTAAGATTGTCTAAAATGTGGATCTGTACATACTTTTCACAGTGGTGTGTAAAATTTAAATCTGGATCAATGAGTCTTTTGTCAAATAGTTAGTTGTTAAAGGTGATCTTTAAGATGATATCAATGACTTAATGACCTCTATTTCATTATCTGTGGTGTTTTCTTACAAACTATTCAAAGCAAATTGGGTGTTATACATTGAAACATTTTTAAACTCATTGATTGAAGTGTTACCTTTTCATGCTTATTTTTTTCCCCTGGATTACAAGATTAGGATTCGTTTGGGAAGAAAATAGGGCATTTTTATGCTAGACTTGATGAAATCATTGTCTGCAACTGTCAAGACAAAAATGACTTGAAGACAGATCATCTTGTTATAGAAGACTTGCTTCAGCAGTCTGGAACTTACAACCAATTTAGTTATGTCAAGGCATTAAAGCTCCTTTTCAGTCAAGACAAGGTGTGAAGTAGTAAATTAGAAATCTTTTATCCAATTTTAATGATCACCAGTTTTTAATTAGTTGCAGAAATGAGCAGTAAAGAAATTATGTTAAACATTGTAGTTGAAGAGTTTAAAGATGAAAATATTCACATCATGACTAATGGAAGTGTCACCGACAGCTGTGTTCTGAGAGCACACTTGATGAGCTCTGGCTGTTCATGGGCATTTGGGACCTGGAGCTGGAGCAGCCCTAAGGTACCCCCTGACCTGCACAAGGTGTGTGAGCACAGGCTCCTCCATACCCTGTTTGTAACTCTGGTGCTGTGCCGTGCTGCTTGCTAATGCATAGCCATGCCCATATAGCAATATGTGCAGGCAGTCTGACTTGCTGCTCTCTGTGTCTCATCCCAGCACAGGGATGGGCTGCTGAGGTTTTACTTACACATGACTTGTACTGTTTCCTCAGCATTTTTTATGGTTTTCTTGCAAATAAAACAACGGGGAAAATGTGTAGAATGAAATTTACCTCTCATATATGAAACTCAAGAACTCTAGAATATAGATGTGATTATTTAAAAAGATGAAGAGTAATTAAGCTCCTTTTTAGGCCATAGCAGATAAATTAGCAAGTGTCTTTGGACAGTGTGGTATTTTTATATTTACTTCAAAAATACTATATCTATGAATACCTGTTTAGACAAAGATTTCAAGAAACTATGAAAATATGAGGCAGTTTGTATAAATAAATGCATTCTAACAAGAAGCAGAATAAAGACCTTTCCTTGCTTACACTGTGTCAGTAAGACTCCATCTCTGTTATGTCCAGCTGACAGAGAAAACAAACCCACTCTTTCATTAGCACAGGAAAATGTGGCTCGTGCCTGTATGCATAACAAAAAGTGGTGCTTGAGTCTATGTTTATCTGAACTTAGCAGTCATGAAATTGTTTTATCTTGTCACTTGAACTCATCTAAGAGAATATCAGTCGGAGTGAGATCAGCAGAGGTCACACTCTCTGGGAAGACCATCAGCTCCAGCATCTTCCACACCCCTCACCCCACATTTCTAATTTCACTAATGGTATTGTGACAATTCCAATGCTTGTGGACCTTGTAACTGAAACACTTTGCAGAGAGACAAATTCATGCTTTCAGGCATGGGCAATGCTGTTTCTATTCTGGCTCCATTGGAAGGGGCTCAAAATGAGTTATTCTTGTCTTTTTCCATTAAGCATTCCTCTGCTTAGTAGCATAAATGTAATTAAGATTGTGGACCTCATGACTCTTTTTAACTGGATTAGATCTCATGACTCACTTGGGCATTATCTGAAGAAAGTCTCCCTGTACAAAATGACTCAATCACTGAGATTGCTATCTGGCAACATGCCAAGATATTAGGACCCAGAGAGCTAGCACTTAATCTGATTCAGGCACATCTTTAATATTTTTTGAACATATGCCCAATCCTATTCCAAACATCTTCCCCTCCAAAAAAAAGAAGTTAAAAATTTATTTTAGGCACACTCTGTACTCTGAGATGTCTTACAATATTATTGATCCTTTTAAAGTAATTGCATTTAATTCTGAAACCTTTGCACAATTTCAGATGAAGAAATAGTACCTACAAGTCAGGACAAAGTTCAGGGCTGTGAGAAGGTCACTGAGCACTGGGAGCTGAGACTACTGGCAGTTTCCTTGGTTTAGTCATGCTCCTATTTATCCATTTATCCTCCCTCGATCTCGAGATTGAGTAAAAGAATTGGGTCAAGCTAAATATTCATTATTCTACCTCCACCACTGCATTCAGTAGTTAGTAATTAGGGAAACGTGATGGGAAACAACAACCTTTCTTGTAGTATGGTGTTCCAAATTCTGAGCATAGGTAGTACTGGGTCATCTTGGCTTGAACACTGTTTATATTTAAAGTACCCCAGTGGATTATTTTCCCTGAATTGATTCAACTGTTTCTGATTCCACTTTGAACTTATATGACATTCAAAATATACTTATGTTCTGTGTCAGAAGGCAACCATTTTCTTGTTTTGGAACTTCCTGTCTGAACATTTAATGAGTACTTCATAGTTCTTTTGTTGGAAAAATTGGAAAATATTTTTTTACTCTTCAGTTTTCCATGTTTTTTTGTGATGTTTTGGTTGTTCTGACCCTCTTTCTCCTCAGAAATCCATTTGAAGCATCACAGTATATATAGCTCATCTCTGAAGGGTGAACAGCTAACATGTCATTCAGGACTCTGAAGACCTGCATTGCTAACCTATAGCTGCTGCAGAAACCTTGGAATTGTCCAAAGGGAAGCTTGTCTTCCAGAGAGAGGAGAAAATAAACGTGGTAATGTTTGTTGGGACTATATTCCTAAAACAAGTAATTTATATCTGTCCTGAGATGATGTTTAAATGATAAAAAAAAAATATCTAATTTTCAAGCTTGCTGAGTTGACATTAAAAGCCAATGGAGTAAAGAGGAAATGCAGGTTCTTCTTGTAGGTGTCTAATATGACTTTGTTCAGATGTAGATATTCAGGCTTAGAAAAGCTGACCAAGAGTTTGACTGTGTTTTTCCTGTTAGAGTTATTGTCACAATTTATTCTTTCTCTGCTGATTTCCAGAGAGCTGATATTTCCTCCCTGTAAAAGGAAGAGGGAATCATTAATAATTAAATTATCACAATTAATTTTTTTCAAAATTGTTTCTATCAAGTGTAAAATTTCTTATGGCAATAAATGTTAAGCAGTGCCATTCTTTATGTTTGTTCTAGCCTGACAGAGGAGAACTCATCTTTAGTTATGATAAATCACCAAATGTCATACATTGTTAAAATTGGAACGGTGAACTTTCATTTGTCCAAAATAAAGTTGTGTGACATGACACAGAAGTTTACAGAAGTTCAGTGGATTAAAAAAGGTATAATAATACCTATTCAGTGATTATGCAAAACCCTTTTAATTGCCAAAAGAGTATTGCCATGCATTGGTGCTGAAATAGTGTCATAGCTTAGAAAAAAAATAAATATTTAGCAAAACTTTATAGAAAAGCTGTTTTTTGAGGGCTTAAAGTGAGGGACTTAACTTAGCCACCTGACATCAGAAATACAAGGATTCAGTTGTCCAACACTGTGTCATTTGTTTTTCCTTCATCAATCTACAAAATACTTTAGATAACTGTGTATAAGCAACCTAAACAGTCGAAATATTTGATTACTTTAAATGCAGCAGTCATTTGAACCCACTGAAAGATTGTGATAAGTGAGTAGTTTAAAAGATTACTAATACACTCATAATGCTTTTGCCCTCAAGCTATCCTTGAAACAAAACTAATTTGTTTACAACCCCTATTTTGACTTAAATGCTTTCCTTATAGGGCCCATAATAACAGCATTAATATGGACATTTTTAAGACAGTTTAGTTTTCTGTACGAATGTGGTTGATATCACGAGACCAGAATCTTGATTAACCAGGAGGCAACTGTGCATTGGAGCAGGAACCTTTCCATGGACTTTTGACGAAACTTTCTGCATTGTACCTCACCAAAGGTGTGGGAAGAGTGAAAGGTCAAAATCCTATTACTGTCTCTCAACAAATCATTATAGGAGGAGGAAAGGGAAGGCCAGACTTGTAGGAGGCCAGGTGAATATGCTGAATATGTACTCCAATGCTTGAAGACCCTCCAGAGTGCTGCATTCTTAATACAATACCCCATCCCTTACAGTTTATTCTTTGCTGCATAAGAAGGCATTAAAATAATTAACATTAATACTAAAACATGTAGAAAAAAATCAACCTTCTATTCAAATATGCATATATATGTTTGTGTGTACTAATATGTATATAAATATGCATATGCACATACATTTATGTATCTACACAAATACATATATAAACAAATATGGGCCATTTTTCATTTCTCAGTGGTAATACCAGACTTAGGTTACATATGTGATGAAGACTTCTCTTCTCTCTTGAGACAACTCTCCGTGATGCAGGAGGGGAGCATGACGAATACTGGACCTCCAGCTCTATCCTTGGGCCAGTCTTGGTGTAACAGAGCTTCCCATGGACTATGCTAAGTGATAGTGTAGCTGCACCATCTATCCTCTGGCTTTCCATCTGGCTGCCACTAAGCAATAAATAAATAAATAAATAGTACGCTCACAGGTAAGTGGAAGAAATAGGACAGAAGAAAAAAAAAAGTAAAGGAAAGAAAATATATCCTTCAATTACCAAATTACCAATACTGATTCCTTTAAAAAAAAAAAGTACAAAATAAAGTTCCCTTACAGTATCCCCCTCCTACATCTATTCTCTAATTCTGACCTCCTGAAACATTTATGAATCTTACCTTTTTTCTTACACGCAACATGTGTTCTTTGCTAGATAAAGTAGCATGATGCATCTTTAAAAGCTGAACTTTCCTTATCTGAACACCGTTCATTCAATCCAATAGCTACACCATTCCTACTTTATTAAATTACTTAAAGACACTGACAAAGCCCATAACTATGAATCATGATCTTAAGGAGCTCAGCTGTAATTTGTACAATGGCTTCCACTACATTAGTACAGAGAAAAGATAAAGTGAAAAGCTGCCTCTGTGTGCAAGCTAGATTGTGCACAGCAAAAAAGTCAATAAAAGCAACAGAAAGTCTGCTGCTATTCTTTAGCCATTTACTTACGGACTGAAGGGATTATTATCATCAAGTTAACCAGGTTCCAGAGCAGGCTTTGTTTTATACTGGGTTTTTCCTTTCAAGGAAGAACGTTATCACAGTAGAAGCAATAGTGTTCTTCTTCCCTTTAACATGTTTACAAATGTAACAGTAAATCCTTATGATTTATTTTGGATTCTTTATAAGAGCAATTCTGCTAAAAGAGAAAGTGAATACGTGTTTTCCAGTTATTGGTCAGCCAGAAAACACCTCTCCCTTTATGGGAACTTCAAGAGGTATTTTTCATCAAGGCATCCATATATTCTATCCTGTGGAAACAGAAAGCTAGAAATGTCATCATAATTGCTGGGGGGTTCATTTAAATCAGGAGATTTTTTTGAAACATGATGTAAGGCCTGTGACTGTGAAGTCATAGAATGATTCTGGTTAGAGGAGACCTCGAGAGGTCTCTAGGTCATCCTCCTTGCTCAAAACAGGATCAACGCTAAGTTCAGATAGGGTTGCTAAGAACTTTTACTAAGGTTGGGTCTCAGAGGCCGACTAAGCCAGTAACTCCACAAATTCACTGGGCAACCTGTTTCAATGCTAAATTTTCCTCATAATAAAACACTTTTTCCCCCCTCTTATATCCATTTGGATCCTCCCCTGTTTCTATTTGTGACTATTGTTTATTGCTCTCCTATTATTCATCTCAGTAAAGAGCCTGGCTCTACCTTTTCAGTTATCTTCTCTTAGCTACTGGAAGGTTGCTGTTAGGTTTCCCCCCAAATTTCTCTTCTTCAGCCAAGGTAGTCATGGGGTTAAAATGCATTTGCATTTGAGACATAAAACACATTTGTGACTCAAGTCCAAAACCAAATTGTTTGTTTATTTGTTTCATTGCCATCTTTCTAAACAAACATCAGTAAAATGAAATGTCATTTTGCTGGAATAAAATGTAACATGGAAAGTCAAAGCAACATTATTGCAAAAAAAAAAAATCAATTTCTTTATATAAACAAGTTCTGGAGAATGACTTGATAAGCAATGCTAATTTGAGGCATAAACATGCAGATACTTTGTTTCTAGTAAAAATTGTGTTGCTTTTTTTTTTTTAATAAAAGTAATCTTATTCTATGCATATCTGGATGCAGAACTACTAACTGAAACAGAAATCAAACATTATTAAATTTGCATTGGCATAAGTGGGAATTTGTCTTTTTTTAGACAAATATCTTTCATGACAAAGGTACACACTTCCATAATCACCACATTTGCTAGGTTGTTTCATGTATACAGACCACCTTCAGACTCAACAGCTGGGGTTCCCTCCTGCCAATTTTAGATGCATAACATTTATTTAACTTCTTCACTACCTGAGGCAGCTCCAAGTACTGTAAATAGAAAGAAACAAACATCTTCAGAGAAAACTTCTTTTCATATAAGGTAACAGAAGTATGTGTGATAAGCCACCATTTCCTGGTGCCTCTTTCTCTTTGCTCAAAGTATAAGGAACGGAAGATGACTGACTTAGACTTATGTAACTAAGATTTAGGAGAGATAAATCATATCTCTTGGACATCAGAAGTTTACATCAGGCAAATGTCTACGTTACACTGCTCTCCTCCTCTAAATCGGTTATTATAGCACCTATTACAGCACCTATTCTGGAAGAGCGGTCAGTCACTTCCAAAGGAAGTCCCCTATTGACTGCTTAGCAGAACTTTTAAACTTTAATGTTCATCTCTTCTCCTTGTTTCCCTATTAAAAGTCCAGTCTACAAGACCGTCTATTGCTGCAACATTTATAGCCTTCTGCAGAACTATGTGCTTTTGTGTGTGATGTCACAGCATAGATGGAACAATTCAGTTCTTGACCATTGTGAGAGACTTAATGCCTAGTGTTATATTGGCTCCTACTAGAAAGGAAAAGGTTTTATTGCATTTTCTTATCAGAATGTCTCATCATCCATTAGTGCCGGTTGTGGACTTGCACTATGCATTTCTGGAGGATAATGCTCGATGGTGAGAAACTTTGCTATTAGAAGGAATCAAAGAAAACGTTGAGTTGTAAAGGACTTCTGGAAGTCAGCTAATCCAGCCTCCTGCTGGGCACTGTGCAGCCCTGTGAAAAGCATGAGATGTCTCTGAGATGGGTCCTTGCTTTGAAGCTTCTGTTTTTTTCTGTTGACTGTGAAACAAGAGGAGATAAGATGTAAATATTCATGCTCCATACATACACTGATTAGAAGAATCTTGTCTCCTCAGCCCGGTCTTTGCTCCCCTCCATGGTAGCTACAGCAGTTCCTTTAATCTGGAAAGCTTTGTAACTGTTGACCCATTAAAGTAGTGGATTGAGGAGCAGAGTAGAAAGGCAGAACATTTTCTTACACCATTGCTATCGACAGCATTTCATTATTATCATGTCAAGGTCTTGTGAAAGCGGATCTCTACCTATAATGTTGTCTTCAGATAACTTGAAAACTCACTGTGACTTGTTTAGACTGTACTTGAAGGGTAAGCAGTGTGTTCAGCTGATGTAAGTGTAGTCTACTGATGCAGACAACGCCGTGAATAGTGTACAATGTATCAGCAAGTGGTGGGAAAGTACATCTAAATAACTTAGCCTGAATCTGAAAATTGTGTGCTAAATGGGCCACTGGTTGTTTGTGGTATGGCAATTCTTATTTTTGTACCATAAGAAATATGGAATATTAGGAGGTTGAATTTACTTAATTTAGCACTGAATTGTCACTTTGTTAAAAATTCCCAAATACCCGTGCATTGTCTGCCTCTATACACCCACACGTGTATTAATATTGCTTATTAAAAGGCTTCCACAACAACAAATATATATATATATATACACATATATATATACAAATATATATATACATACACACATACACACACACACACGCAATTTGATAGACCTTCAGGAGACAGTTTGTGCCATTTCTCATTGAATTACAGGTCAGTATAAATTTACTTTTTCCATTTGTAACATCAAGACACTAGCTCAAAGTCACATGCAGGTTCAGAAGGATATTCTGTGCATGTGGATACTGTTGTAGCACAGAAGCTATAAGGGAACTTGGTTTATGGTAAATTACATTAGAAAATAAGATTAATTTATTTGATTGCATTTGCCATTATAGGGCAAGCATGAGCAATTTAAAGGATTACACTGGAGCTGAGCAGAAATGTGAGATGTCCATTTAGTGCTCTCAAAGTTTGATTATTTTGATAAGACAGCGTTTGTGCCAAATGAACATTAGAGTAGCCTTCCAATTGCTCTTCAGCTGTACACTGCTACTTCATTAGGGTGACTTTGAATGCAGAGTTGTATCATTTCCCTGACTCTTCTTTGTTACTCTACATTATTCCATAAAGAATCAAATCTTGCATTTCTTGCTTATTCTTCCCCTACACAAAATTCCTGTGGACATCTAAACCAGATATGGTTTTCATTCACAACAGATTTTGGGGAATATGTCCATGGAGTATTCAAGTGAATGACCAACAAGGCCAAATTAAAGGATGCAATGGACCTATATTTATGCATTTTGGATTGGCCTCTGCGTATTACAGCCTAGACAATACTACTTTACAAGACTCTGCTTCTGCAACCCAGAGAGAAAAGTAAGTATAGCTGCTCTTTCAGACACTCTACAGCACTTCTGGTTGTCTGCAGACTGTCTGACATTGCAGGTGCAATGAGCGCTGTGACTGTAGCAGGATTCTGAGCACACAAGAAGGCATTTAAGCATTTCTCTTATGTCTACCAGGCATGGCTCTATTGTGAGTCATATCCTGAAGTTTTATATTATCAGAAATATGCCATTGTGCTTAAGAGCCACTCATAAAAGTATCTGCAGTTTTCTGTGAGCACATGAAACATGCAGTAATGTGCTATACAGTTTGAAGGGTAACTTTTTCTTTCTCTTAAAAACAAAACAAAACAAAACAATCAGTACTGTATTCAATGCTTAAGCATTAAATAGGAAGAGAAGGAGGAAAGTGGCCACAGAGTTGTAATCCATCACCTCTTTGTAAGCAGTTCTGAAGTGATTGTACAGAACATCTCAGACCATGAGGATGTAATTAGGAAAGATCACAGTTTAATGAGCACTTCTCTCTGGGAAGGTTTGGTAAGACAATCATGGTAGTGTCCATTTTGTTCTCTGCTTGGCTAAGAAAAAAACTGGGATCATCATCGTCTTTTTCACCTAAATGTGAGTTTCACTGAGACTGAACATTTCCTGCACCTCTTTAATAGTATAATGCATTTTACTGCATTGAATGCTGTCCTATACGGACCTCACGAGAAAATGTAATGTCCAGAGCTCTCATAGTGCCCCTGAGCAATTGGTGACTTCTTCAGGTGTTTCCACCTTTGGGTAAGGGAGGAGTGATAGTCTGTGCTTAAACATTCAAATCAGTGCAGTCATATCTCTTGTCTACCTGCACATATGTTGGTCTGCCACAACTCCTTAAAAATAGCTGCTGTTTTCTCCCCTGACATGGAAGCCAGAGCTACCTTAGTGATGTGTTATTATGAGGCAGCACAACAGCTATGTTCATCACAGTTGCTGTTTTATTTGGTGATACTTTAGGCTTGGGTGATACAAAGTACACTTGAGAAAGGTTATGAGGAAACCACTTGGAAAGTGGTAATGCACTATGGAAAGTAAACAATATACTTGACTTTTCTAATTATGCTAAATTCTTGTCCGTCCTTCCTTCCTTCCTTCCTTCCTTCCTTTTTTTTTTTTTTTTAAGTCTATTCTCTTCTTAGTATGCCACCCCTGAGTTATTTTTCTGCTTTCAGAGAATGAATTTCAAGGAGAGAACCTCATCCATCTTCTCCTGAATCTGTCACAATGCTGTAGATGGCTGCGCTACTTGGTGTTTATAGGGCCAGATTGAACTATTGATTTTTTACATGGAACTCCCCATTGCCCTGAAGAAATCATACTAAGAAAAAGCAAATGGCATAATATATGGTCCTTAAAGATGAGCAAGACCTGATTTATCCGGCATTTTGTTTTGTTTTCCAGTCTCTGATTGTAGCAATTATTTGTTAGCATGCACCACTTTCTTTATTTTGCTTTCAACCTTTTCATAGTAAAGTAGTTGAGAGAAGATTGTTTTAGTTTTATAGTATTTAGAGAATTGGTTATTGCTGTTCTCATCTATCATTAATGAATGGAAATTCTACTTAATGAACTTTTTTTCAATGTCAGTTCAAATCGTTGACAATTACAATTACTATGGCACCTCTGAGAAAGAAACTCATGCTATAACCTAAGCCATTTTGGAGAGAGATAATAAAAAGCTGTTCCCATATTTCTGTGCAAAAATGAGGCAAGGTGCTCTGAATCACTGGTGGTTTTACTTAAGGAAGGAAGATGAAGTTGGCTGACTGAGTACTTTGCTTGAAGTATAAGTAGGGTTCCCACAGTTCACACTGTGATTTGTAAAAAATGAACTCTAGAAGAAAAGGAAGGACATGTACCAAGGGCAAGACTCATAGAAAAAAAAATATTTTATGATTTATCCCTTAGTGGCATTGAACATCTGCTGAGCTTTCTTTTGTCCCTCTCCCCTTCCCCCATTTCTCTTTTTAAAAGCCCATGAGACAAGCAGATTGCTTGCTTTACAAACTTGGAATCTGTTTTCTCTCTTCAGGAGAGAAATGTGTTTCGGCATCAGCATGTCATCACTATGATGTTTGCTGCAGGTTATCCTGTTACTTCAAAGATAACCCAGCACACTGTAGCTAACCTTGAATTTGCCTGAACATTTCCTGCTTTAGACTCATGAAAGTCTCATCAGGAACTCTGCCTAGGACCAGACATATTAAAAGTGTACTGCTTGAACAAACAATTTTGAAATTAAGTTAATGCTTTATAAGCATGCTTTTGGAAGTATACAATAAAAAGTAAGAGCTTTCAAGGACCTCATCTTGTATCCAATGCACTGTCTAGAGGATTTCCATCGTTTTTAAAGAAGGTGGAATTGAGCTTCACCCTTGAAATTGTCATTCTTTCCTTTAGTCAAGGAAGAAGAAATATTATAGATTGTGAAGATAACAAACTATTTCTGAAACAGGGACTGTTGTAGAGTTGTTATGCATGAGGTGAAAGGATGTGGTGGTTTTACTCAGGTGGGTGGCCGAGCTCCACCACAACTGCTCTCTCACTCCCCCTCCTCAAAGAGGAATGGGGAGAAAATACAATGAAAAGGGCTCAAGGGTTGAGATAAGGACAGGGAGATCGCGCAGTAATTATCGTGACAGGCAAAACAGACTCAGCATAGGGAGATAGTAAGATTTATTGCTAATTACTAACCCCCCCCCCGAGCAGTGCAGGGGAACAGGGGAATGGGGGTTATGGTCAGTCTATAGCGCTGCTTCTCCACCGCTCCTTCTTGGTCACTCTCATCCCCAGTGCTGTGGGGTCCCTCCCATGGGATGCAGTCCTTGCTGAACTGATCCGGCATGGGCTTCCCACAGGCAGCAGCTCTTCAAGAACTGCTCCAGATATGGGTCCGTACCATGGGGTCCATCCCTCAGGAGCACACTGCTCCAACCTGGTCCCCCACAGGCAGCAGCTCCTGCCAGGTCACCTGCACCTGTATGGTCTCCTCTCCACGGGCTGCAGCTCCGGCCTGGAGTCTGCTCTGGCAGGGGTCCCCGACAGGCCGCAGCCTCCGTCGGTGCAGGTCCACCTGCTCCACCATGGTCTCCTCCATGGGCTGCAGCGTGGAACCCTGCTCCACTGTGGTACTCCATAGGCTGCAGGGGGACAGCCTGCTTCACCATGGTCCTCACCACAGACTGCAGGGGACTTCTGCGCCTGGAGCACCTCTCCCCCTCCTTCTTCACTGACCTTGGCACCTGCAAGGCTGTTCCTCACTCCTCTCACTCTCCTAGATGCTGTGTGGCGCAGTGTTTTTTTTTCCCCTGTCTTAAATATGTTCTCACAGAGGCGCAAAACAACGTCACTTATTGGCTCGGCTCTGGTCAGCAGTGGGGCCCTTACCAAACATGGTGCAGCTTCTAGATTCTTCTCACAGAAGCCCCCTGCTACCAAAGCCTTGCCACGTAAACCCAGTACAAGGGACTAGGAATTCAAGGAGTTATGTTGTCAAAAGTGTCTGAATATGGTGGTCTGTGCAAAATAAAAGCAAGTCTGTTTTCTCCTGCACTGGTGATCTCTCTTACATCATGCCATGGGTTGGGATAATCCAACCACGGATTATGGTTGGTGGATTTCAGTCTCTCTACAAATTATCTCTGTACATGTCCTTTGTCTTAACAAATGAAAACTCAGCAGTGACGGCAAAATGCTCTGACTAGCCAGTTGTTCACTAGACAAAGTTAACATTATTAATCCATTTTATTTCCAAGGCTGCTCCCAAAAAAACACCAAATTTTCCATACAATGCCTGTTGCAGATTGGGATAAGATAAGATGTTTGGCAAGAATAACTGGAAAAGACATTCTGAATAATGAAAGAGAAAGCTCCATTAGAGTTGTTGCTATGTTTCTCCTTTGATTAAGTTCCAACACCATTATTTACAGGAGACTGTATATACATTCTGTGTAAATTAAAGGCATTCTTACTGAGTACTCTGAGTGTATAACCGCAATGTATTCTGTTCTATGGGAAAGAATAATTCTGGAGGCTAGTTCACCTGCCATTCTTAGTTTTTAGGAGGTTCCTGTATGAAAATCACAAGAGAAACAAAATCTATGTACACATTCACTGCTTATATTGTATTTAAAGCATAGATTTGTTCCAGACATTATTCAGTGTTGTTCAATAACTGTATCTATCAGCTGTGAGAAAATAGAAAATCATTACTTTCAAAATGAGTGGATGACCACAAGCTACTGGATAAGTAAATAGAGACAGGAACAGGTTAGTCATGCAGAGTGAGGTGGACTATTTTGTAAAGTGGGTTGATCTGAGTCATAGACCTTTGAAGACTACTGAATGCAAGGTTGTAGATTTTCAAACAAAGAATGCAGGTGCCACTTATCAGATAGGACACTGTAATGTTGTGACATTGAAAAGATCTTAGGAGAACAGTATGTAATTAGCAGGATAGGCATTTCATTGAGATAGCTATCCTATCCATTGAAGAGCTGATGTGACCTGTGGCAGTATAAGGAAAGTCAGAGCTAAGAAGAGAGGCAGGACTTTCTGTGTAAACACTAGCAAGGCTATCACTGGAACACTTCAGCTCTGGGGCCCTGATTTTCATAATTCTGCTGAAAAAAAATGAAAAGATTTTAGAAAAGTCAGAGCTATAGTCTGGAAAACAAGGGCAAAACTGAACACAGTAATCTTAAATTATTCAAGGTGCAAATATCTTCATTGCCTACTGATACATACACCCAGGAAAAGTTTCAGAAAACCTACAGCTCTTTAATGCACCATCAGAAAATATAACAAGACTTCAAGACTGGAATCTTTTCTAGGCTAATCTAGATTTTAAACAAGGTGCAAGTTATTAAGTGGTGATTATGGCCGATCTCCTGGAGCAATTCAAAATAGATGAGGTGTATTCCCATTACCAGATGGCTGAAGGAGGTAATCCTTCTCCACTCCTCAGCACTGGTGAGGCCTCATCTAGAGTACTGTGTCCAACTTCTGGGCTCTCCTGTACAAAAAAGACATGGAGCTACTAGAGAAAGTCCAGTAAAGGGCTATTAAGATGGTTAAGGGACTGGAGAATCTCTCACATGAAGAAAGGCTGAGGGAGTTGGGCCTGTTCAACCTGGAGAAGAGAAGGTTCAGGGGGGATCTGATCAATGTGTATAGGTTGCTGAAGGGAAGGTGTGAAAAGGATCAGACCAGATTCTTCTCAGTGGTGTCCAACAATAGGATGAGAGGCAATGGGCACTCAATGGATAACTGGAACACAGGAAGTTCTGTCTGAACATGAGGAAAATCTTTTTTAATATGAGGGTAACTGAGCACTGGAACAAGTTGCCCAAAGAGGTTTGTGGAGTCTTCTTCCCTGGAGATTCTCAAAAGCTGTCTGGTCACAATCCTGGGTAATGTGCTGCAGGGGACCCTGCCTGAGCAGGGAGGTTGGACTAGATGTAAATGACCTCCAGAGGTCCTTTCCAACCTCAACAATTCTGTGATTCTGTGATTCTAAGATTAAGAAACCTGACTGGATATGTTTCTGGAATACTTGACTTGGATTCAAAGTTCAAAGCTAATATAGAAAATATTCAGTGAAATTCTAGTTCCAGGGGTTAGACTAAAAGATGAATGGTTCTTTCTATCTCAGAGATTAATGAGCCTTTAAGAAAGTTAGTGAGGAGGGATACTGTCAACATCGCCGACTGCACCAAAAGTGATACTATTACAATACTGGTGACTGTTTCAGTATTATCAGACCTTTTAGTCAAGGAATCTCTACAGTTTCAGATGCCACAGCTGGGGACAGGACCTCTCCCCATTTTAAGTCCCAAACACACTCCTATCTGATTTGGATCGCAAGAGGAGCCATAGGAACTTCCTGATGGGAACTTCACCCCATGGTGGAACAGGGTGACAGCAGGACCCTGTCCATCTCCGTCAGTGGCCTAAGGCATGGGACATGCTTCATCAATGCATCTGTCCCCTTCACCTACTAATATACTCCTCATATGATCCCTTCTGTTCACCAGCTCTGCTCTGATGGCTTGCTGGGGAGAAGGAAGATTGCTGTCACATGAGGAAGGGAAGGGATAAGGGAGTAAACTGTAGTGAAAAGATGGTGCAGAGAGCTTAATCCAGTTCTGACAAGGAATAGGGAGGGGTCACAGGTGGAAGCACCAGGGGACGAGGCAGCCAAGGGCTGGGCTAGTCTGTACAGCATGCCTGAAGCTAGTGTGCAAAACAGCTTGTTCATCACCTTGTAACTTTCGTATTATTCTTTAATCATGAGGGTGACAAGGCTCAACAAAAGCAGTTGGAAGATTCCTTAAACCTAATAAGACACATGAGTAGGTGTGCATGCATATAAAGCAGTCTCCCTGGAAGGAGAAAGGCCTTTAATTCAAATTTAAAAGGGTTGCGATGTTTTCAGGAAGAACTTTCTTGGATGTGGTGTTGAAAAAATTGGTCACTGTGCAAGCTGTAAAGATTCTTCCCTAAGTTTCATAGAGTCCAGTAGACACACGGACAAGCTTTTCTGAACTTAGTCAAAGATCTGTGAACATCAAAACTCACTCGAGATTACAGATATATCTCAATATAGAGTCTGGATGTCTTGATTCAAATAGCTTCCCAGTAAAGCAGAACATAGCAATTATGCCCGTATCCAGAAACAAATTATGTACACCCTGTAATTTGATTTTGATGTTATGTTTTGCAGTTATCTCCCTTGGCTCTGAGTCATTTGTAGTGGAAATACTGACACATATAATGGGTCATAATAACATATTGAAAGCAGTACAAAACTTTCCACTTTTCCATCTGCCCCTGGTCACCAGGACTCATTCACTCATTATATTTTAGCAGCAGAAAGCCATTAGACTGCATATAACCTTAGCGCATTTGCACGCACCCGGGAAATGTTGAAAAAGTTTCTTCTCATATAAGTGATAGTGATATTTAGCCAGGCAGAACCTAGTACATGTGGAGCATATGAAAGGATGTAAGACTTCTGAATACTGAGGCTTATCATTTTTTCTTCCTGATGTCCTTATAGTTCTTGTGTAAGTTATTCCATCCTCTCTGTGAATTACTCCTTTGATTTCTACACAGTATAATTCCATTATACTACTCTGAAGGCAGAAACAGCTTAAAATTGGATGAAATTGTAAAAAGTAGAAAATAAGCACAGCTTTGTTCCAAATTTAGAGAAGCTGACTCCCTTCACTTCCAAGCTCGCAGAAACAGTTAAAACAGTGACTTATCTCACTTTTGTTGCCAGTTTTCAAGGTAAAGTTGAGCACAGTTATCTATGCTTAGAATATAAATCCATATATTTTCAGTAATAGAATGAATTCCCATAATTGCATTATAGTAATGTAATTTATATTATTATTTTAATTTATATTTATATTATTTTAATTTATATTTTATGTAGTAATTTCACTAGTTCACTTTTTCAGATCAGAAGACACTCACTTTCAGAGAGCTGATTTTAATTGATGTGTTGCTTTTCAGCATCAAGTCAAGACTGACATTATTCATCAACAACTTATGACAAAACAGAAAATAACCCCCCACTCTAAACTTACTTAATCTCCAAAAAGCAATGATTTCCAAGATTTTCTTGCTGTGACTGCATGTGGAATGAAGTACTCTGTACTGAGATTTATGTAGGTAAATTTCTGTAAAGACAAAGAAAATACTGACTCCTGGAAACACTCTAATTATATATATTAACATTCAAAATTATATTTGTCCTCTTGATGGCTAGGAGCAATACTTTAAGCTATATCCATAAAAGTCCTTCTGACTCATTGCCAAGGAAGACTGTTGCAGTACAGCATAATTGTTGAGTGATGTGAGACTGAGAAGGCATTTAGATCCTGAAAATCTTGCTCAGCTACCTAATGTGGGGGAGTTGTGAGCTGCCACAGCTGCTGTACTGCCTGGGAATTCTTCTTCTGCACATACCCAGGATTGCCCAGGCTCAGCAAGACAGTGATTTGAGATGAGGCCAGCTGGGAGATGGAAACAAGTCCTTCTTCTACTTTTGGTCCTCCAAAGGGCTTGATCTGATAAGCCTTTGTATATAACTCATAGCACATTCCCACAGGGTCTTTGTAAAATGCAGCCATGACTACCATTTATTTATATTTTTTAATATATAAAAAGTAGTTATGATGATGCTTTTTAATTAATTTGCCAGTGACTGGACCATTTCCCAAGAAATGGGAGGACTTCATAACCAATAATCACTGCAGCCTGCAGGTGAGCAAAGGCTTAGTTAGGAGTTTACAGAAGTCTTCCTTTTGAGTAGTGGTGAGAAAAATAGTTACAAAAAAGGACAGATATTCGATTGAATAATGATTTCAGGTGCGTAGAGGAAAGTTTAGGCCTCCAGCTTAGGTTCTGTCTGTAGTAATAAATGGGATGTTCTTAAGGTTGTTCTCTGTACTGAGGTCAACTGGCAAAGCAATTCTTGAATTGTACTGTTGAGGTCACTCATTCTCTAAAACAAGGTATGTGATTCAAGCCAGGGTGATACCAACCTCAACAACCTTTAAAAAACTGCTGCCATTATTATTTCATTTGACAAAAAGGGGAAGTCTGCAGAGGGTTGTACAGACCTGAACAGTGCATTGGTCTTGACCAAATAAAAGAGTTGTTTCAGTAAGCAGTTAGGTGACAGCCTGCATGGAAATTTTAGCACTGGGGTAGCACAGAGAAAGCTTTTATGCATAAATGGTCATCTGCACAGAGTCAGCAGTGCACCTTGTGTTTGAGGATGAAGTTACTGAGCAAAAAATTGGAGAGGGAGAAAAAGTATGTTGACAAAGGTTACAGGATTCTTATAGATAACTGAAGCAAGAGGAGGAACATCTTCCAAAAAACATGCTGAAAGATAATTGTAAGGGAAGGAAGAGAGGGAAGAGAGAACAGGGCAGACAAGATCAGGAAACACTTGACAGAGCATACTGCGGGCATCTGAAGGGGTGAGGTAAGATGGAGACAGATCCTGAGCCAGGAGAGGAATGTCCACAGGCACTGGTAGTTGTCAGCTTGGTGGAAAGCCACTAGAAGGAGTCAGACTAAAGAGAAGAGAGGGACACCAAAAGGCTTATTACAGGCTGTGCTTCAACTGAGTATAATGATGAAAGGGAAAGAGGGAAAGAGAATGAGAAAGGGACTAACCAGTAACTTAATGGAGAGGTAGGCTTATGGTGGAAAAGGCAAACATATATTCATGCTGCAATTAGAGGGAACCAGAGATGACCGAGAAATCAGAGACAACATTGAGGGGTGAGAGAGAGGTGAGCTCAGTGGAGATCAGACAGCAGAAATTAGGGATGTTATCTATACAGAGAGCGAAATGGCATGAAGAAAAGGGAAGGGCCTGAGGATCAGTCCAAAAGTACAGAACCGTACCACTGAAAGTGTTGGTCCAGCTTCAACAAATTTGCTGGCACAGATTCATTTAGCCTTGAAGATATCAGAAACTAATCTGCAGCAGGGGACCAGGATTTCTACAAAAAGTTTTAAAGTACGAGCAGGTGCTAGAGACATCTTATGGGTTTGATAGGTAAAGCCAAACACAGGGAAAGAGAAGGAAAAAAAACATGAATGTACGCTAACAAGGCATGACAGTATTACTATAAGGAGGTTAAAAAAAAGAAAAAAAAAGGCAGAGGAAACAATGTGAGCTAGCTCTGGCAATTTATGGGAAATCCTGAGGGAACAAATGGCTGATGGTGAAAGGATGGTCAAGAGGAGGAGTTTAGCCACACTGAATTTAGAGAAGAGGCAGTGCTGGATGGAGGCCAACTCCAATGAATAGCTTTCAGCTGGAGCACTGAATCTTGTTGAAATATAGATCATGGGAGATGTATAGGAGAAAGCAATTAGATAGAGGAACTGGAAATGCTAAGTATTAATACGAGAAATTGGAAAGATAGACAGAAAGGGAGAGTGAGTTGGGGGTAGCTGACCCCAAAGAGTTGGGCTGACTTCCTTTTGGAAAAGCTTCTTTAATTATCAAGGCTGTAGTAAGCATCCTTTTTTTTTTTCCCCATCTAGGAATATTACCCTAGAAGTCTTATTTAACACCATAATTATATCATTTTGTGCTCAGTTAGCTTTATAAGCCTCAGAGGAGGATCATGAGCCTCCCTTCCACACAACCCTGCATTTCTCTTGCTGTTAATTTAATGCTTATGAAGAGCCCATAAATTTGTATTGATCTTTTTCTTTTCTCCTTGCAGGCTTCAGCCACATAAGTATATGGAACAGATGGGAGTCTTTAACTCGTTATAGGGAGCCACTTTAATGCTGACCCTATCAATCTGTTCTATTTTCACCTTGGAAACAGAAGTTTTTTCTGTAAAGGGTGCAGTTTTAATGCACCTGCAGTTGTGTGTGTACCTAGACGACAAGGAGTTCAGAAGTTACTGAGGCAGAACAAAAAGAAACAGCAATGTTGCAGGACGGTTGAAGAAGAGATCTTTTAGCATGCTAACAAGCAGACAGCAAAACTAAGATTGAATTTCTAACTGTGCTGCTGCTACTTAAGGAAAAACAAGAATACACAAACACAGCTTCATATGCTTGAGAGTTTGATCTATTATTCTAAAAGAAAAAAAAAACAAAACCCTGAGCTGATGTATACACTGCCTCTTCTAAATTTAATCACTTTGGGACAATTAGAGTAATTTTGTGTATTCTACTTCAGTGCTCCTCTGAAACTGCAGCATCTGGATAGCTTTAAGGACTGATTTGGCTCAGTAAAACGGAAAGGAAAAATGTGTATTTCTGTGATTAACAGCTTTCTTTCAGCAGGGTTTCTTTCTCTTTCTTTCTTCTTTTTTTTTCCATTGTTTTCTGAAAAGTTAATGTATGAACTAGCATAGGAAAAAAATTAATTTGGAGGATTACCACACATAAAACACAAATAAAACACAGAGTGGGATATGGAAAATAATATGTCATTCATTTATTAAACAAATTCAGTTCCTTCACTGACAGTAGTTTTATTTCTTGTAATTAGCACTGTGTACAAGATAGCAATACTTACTTTAGCTTAATTTGGGAAAACCAGAAAGATAGCTGAAATGCGTGACAACAGCATACACTGAATAAAACAGTTCTTGGATTTTACAGTTTTCTTTATTTTTTTTTATTGCAAATGTCTAGGTAAGTGCAATGGGAAATGAAAATGTAATGACTACATAATATATATTTTTTTAGGAGCCTAAATTTTTTCATAAAAACAGTAAGGAGAAAGTACAGATGTCATCAAACATTTATACTTATAAATTGAACAATTATAAACTGAACAACAGACATAGTGTCCTTTGTTTTCCCCATGTTTTTGGTTGGTAGCAACAGGACCACAAAACTAGATCTTCATTCTCTCTGTGATTTTATGTTGTCCTATTTCTTATAGCATAATGTGACATCAGCATAATGTCTGTAGCAGCCAGTTCCATATCCCAGCCAGATGTTTTAGCCAGAGAATTAGCTTTTTAGTGACAAGCCATTAATTCTATTCCAGTAGCTAATTGCAGTGCCTTCAGCTGCATCTCCAAAACACATTATTTTTACTTTTGTCTTCACAAAAAACTGTTACATGATTTCCTGAAAGTTCAGTTTACTTCCTTTTAAGTAAACTTACAAAGACAAATGACTGTAATTCCAGTTTATAGCCTTGAGTAAAGAATAAACAGATAGATCAGATAAATTCCTATTCAAGTTTTCATAAAATAAATAAATGAAGTAAGAAATTGATGCAAATATTTTCTAAATAGATGGTAGATTAAAAAAAATCTCAAAACTAGCAGCTTTGAGTTTTCAAATTGTTTAGTAAAAAGGCTTTATAAAACATAAATAAACATCCTACTTACATTAGTTCCTGCTCCTTTCAAATTTGAGTTGATTAGTAGCACATTTGTTTTTCATATTTTTTCTTTAAATAAAATAGCACAACAGTTGAAAAATGAAAACATTACTGATTTAAACAATGGTTTTTGTTACTGACCATTTCCAAGTCATACGCTTATGTCCCCAGAGGGAAAAAAACATATCTGAAGAAAGAAGTAACATATAGAGAGCATCATTTTTCTTTTTACTTCTGTCAGTAAGCAAACCATGAATAAAATACAGTATTGTCAATGAGTATTGATCAAAGCATTAAGGTTTCCTGCTCTGATGTTTTTAAAGGTAAAGCGTGATTAGTAGTGACACCTGAAAATAATTACAGATTTGTTAAAACACAGCCTAATCAATCCAGACCTTGCCACATGCACCTTGCTGCTCAGACTACAAGCATGAATCTCAGCCTAAATCTTAGTTTTCAGTAAGATATCTTCTGCGCAGTCTAGAGGGAGTCTGTAGACCTTTGCCAAGATGGAGGAGTCTATATTACTCCCAGTTTGTGGTCTTCACCCAAGTATTTGACAAACAATTGGGTCAAAAGAAACTAAAGTGCATCAAATAAAAAATATTTTTTTTTTGTTTAAGAAACCAGGATCATTCCTGAAGAAAACGTGTCCTCACTACCATTGACCTCCAGAAAACCTGAACCTGTCAGTGTGTGTTAGGCATTTTTTCAACTGGTGGCCTGGTAGGAGGAAGGTGTGGGAATGCTTCAGAGTTATGTCTTAGTTGGACGTAGGTCTGAGATCCCTATCAGTCTGCCAGGAAGGCTGACCATCTCTGGGACTTCAGAAGTCAGGGACCTCTATAGTACAGAACAAAAGCATGTATACTATTGTGATAACTGCACAGTTAAGCAGTTTCTAATGCTCCCAAGCAGAGATTTCTGGATGGTGTTTCTAGATCCTGGTGTCTAAATTCCTCCTATTCCAGTAGCTCTGAGACAAAGCTCTTGGACACATGACCAAGTCATGTAGGACAGAACTAGAAGTTGAGTTTAAGGCTTTGGTTAACACTTTAGCCCCTAAAAGAAATTAAAAGGTAATCAAATACATTATATTTGAAGTAAACAACTTTTCTTCAGAAAAAATAAAGTGAGACTTTCAGCTTAAAAAGGACTGCAAAGGTAGACCTGCACAGTTAGAATGTATCTGAATCAAAATCAATGGTAATCCCCTTCACTATCTTCACCTAAGAGAGAAATTCTTTTTTTTTTTTTTATTTTTGTCCTATGATTACTGTTCTGCCTGGAAGGTTGAATTCTCTTTGAGGTGATTTCAAACTTGTTTGTAGACACAGGTTGCTTATTTAAAATGCAAAATAGTATTATAAGATTGATAAATTTTAAATGTTTACTTTAAGTGTTCATAATGCAAATTATTTTTTAATTGTCCTCCTAAAAATATCATACAAATGAGAAATCCCAGACTTCCCTTCAGGTAATTTTGAGTCCTCATATAGAAGGGTGAATTTGTGTGTATGTGACCACACATGTTTTTCTGTCTTGAGTTACCTTATAGCAATGATTCTTTCAAGATTTTTAGATGCCTATAGGCCTGCTTAAAGCCTACATAGTGCAATCTCACCATGACAATTAGAATGTCTTAAGTAAGAAGTTTTTAAATTTTCTTTATTATTATTATTATTATTATTATTATTATTATTATTATTATTATTAATTTATTTATTTTTTAATGTTGCCTGATCATAGCTTTGGAAAGTCACTTGATTTAGAAATTAAATGGAGGCAAAGATTTTTATATTTTAAGATCCAAGAACCTGATGAATTGCTGCTGTCAGCTACATGCAAATTGTGTCTAGAAACAGAGCTTTTGCCTTCACTTCCCAGACAGCATAAAGTTAATGAGCCAAACACATAAGGTCCTCTTACACAACCAAAATAGAAAGGAAGACAAAACTTTGGACTGGCAGTTGTTCAGAAATGTTAAGACTGTTTGTAATATAAGCACAAAGTGAATAAAAGCCAAAGGCTATTAACAAATGAAAGCTTGTTAGCAGTGGGAAAACTATGATGGCAGCAAGATACGGGTGGCATTTGCCAAAGGTGGTGGGATTTTAGTTTAATTTGTCATCTATGAGTTCACGTGACAAAAGTTTTCTGCAGCAACCGAAGCTACTTTGAAGGAGGTCCAAAAGAAACTCAGAAGTTAAAGAAATTAGTTTAAGACAGTTCAGAATCTGGAAGTTTCTTTGTATTTGTACTCTACAGCAATGTCCTCTCAGAGGTGCAGGGGCCCCACCTTGATAGTTTTGCAGAATGGAGCCAGACATGTCTTTCTTACTTACTTTTGCATGTTTGGGAGGCACTGGGGTGAACATCTACTTATTTTTCTTTCTCAGGGTGCTCATATTATGGAACATAATATGTCTTTACATACCTACTCTTGGGCAATCTTTATCCCAGTATAGAGCCTCCCAGCTATTAGCTGGACATGGCCAGGCCTTCTTGCAGAGAAATATGTGAAAAGGTGTATGTGGAACTGTTAAATAGCAAATAAATTACAATGCATTAGAAGAAACCCTGATATACTAGTTGCATGAAAAGTACTAAAAAAGAGGATGTGGGAAGGACAAATGGTTGCCAGGTCTACCGCAAAGGCGTCTCTAAGCAAAGAAGACCTCAAAGGTGGGACAGCTACATGGTTTGCAACAAGAAAATGTCTTAAAAGGAGGATGGTTGTATGCATCCCTGCTTGTTATTCCTGTGAATGACACAGACGTTTTGTTAGTATCTGTCCCTGATTTTGAATATCCCAAATTGTAAATCCAAACATTTATTGGAGAACTTTAAGGAAAGGAAGCTAAGGCTACTGACATGCCCAGATTTGTGGCAATGGAGAATGAGTGGAGAGATTATAATTTTGTTTAAGTATGGTTAATTATCTGTTGATGATTATCTAGTTAGTAAGGAAGAAACACAGAGGCATAATCATGGTGCTTTTATTTATTTATTTATTATTTATTTATTTATTTCATATGTGATCCTTTCACATTAGGGTTGTGGGCAGCTCTGTGTTAAATGGCAAATGTTTCATTGTTGGTGGTGTTTTCCATGCTGTTCACAGTCCAGGGATAAATAACTCCATTGTAGAGCCTGTCAGTTTGTTACCTGTCACAAACAGTAGATTATACTTGCTTGTTTATTAATTCTCTGTAAGTCTTGCTTCTGGATTCCCCTTCCTAAAACATACACAGTCTTCCTTCAGGCTATGTTGTCCTTATAAATGACACTGCTAAAGCCTTAATGGTTTTTGCATCCTTCTTCTGTAACTTCTACACGTCATGTCTTATTTCCCCTGCTGAGTTTGGCAGTTCTACCTTTTGAATTAAAGCTTTATGTAACTATTCTACCCACAACCCCATCAAAAAAAAAAAAAAAAGCAAAAAAAACCAACCCCCTTCTTTGTTAATATCTCTCAAGATGAGGGCCAATTTAAATCAGCCTACAGCCTTTCAATTTCAACATTAATCAAGGACTCAGGAAAGCTATGTGCATTAGCACTTTTTTGCCATTAGAAAACTTATGTTTCAGTGGTGGTAAATTCAGTGTTTTGGTAATTTCTTATCCTGTAACTAAGACTCAAGCACTAAAAATAATTGTGTATTCTTTGTAATTTGTTTTTCTTTACGAAAAAGACCAGAATCTAGTATACAAATATACGTTTGCTAATCTGTAGCCATTGTTGATCAGACTTGTGCTGCTCTGGGCAGGAGATAAACACAATTTCATTGGTGCAAGGAGATGGCATGTAGCTGTCCTCCAGAATGGCCAGAATATACTCTTTTCAATGGTGAAACAATCACCTTGTATGCCTTATCTTGACTATGGGAAAGTATAGATAAAATTAAGAATGAGCACAGTGAGAACTGCATGTAAGCCTCCTTATATAATGATTTTTGTGCAATTCTTCCAGGATATACGAAGGATAACCCTGTGTTCACATGGAAAAAAGGGTTTTATGTGTTTGCAAATACATACTGAAGTTCTCACTGCTATGGGAGAGATGCACCCTGCCTAACTTCAGACATATACAGCATGGGAATCTGCATCCTAAAATAAGAATGTCATCTGACATCCAAAGGTCAGCTGGGTCCCACCTAGGAAGTCTGCACCACATCTGCAAGGCAGCTGTAGTCAGTCTGCTTAGTGGTGACCTTGGCCAAGCAGACATTATTAACTTACCAGGCAGCTCTTAGGGAACTTGGCCGGCCTTTCCTCTGGTTTAATGTTCCCTCCTAAGAGCAAAACCACAAGTGTCTGGCCTGGCTCTGCAGACGTCCCACTAACATCTGAGCTCCAGTCCACTTCTCTGCTCATTATTCCTGCTTCATTTCCCTTTCTTGTGGGAAAAAAAATAAAAAAAGAAAAGTAAAGAAAAAGAAAAAGCCAAAATAAGGGGAAAGAGCCCTGCACATTGTAAAAGTTTTCCAGTCCCTGAAGTGACTTCATGATTGCTTCTGTTTTGGTTATAACACATGTGTGTTAGATGACCTTGTCATCAAGATGACCTTCCCTGCCAGCAAAGTATTTACTTCCATAGGAGGCAGTGGGTTTTCTAGGCTGATTACTTTCAAACAGTGCAGGATTTCAGCCAAGGGTTTACTTTGACACATTTTATACTAAAGTGTGGGTGAAGATGCAGCAGAGAAGGCCATGAGTTCCACAAAAATAGTAAAAGCTGGGCATCCAAAACACACTTGATGGCTAGGAAAAAGTCCAAACAAAGAGGTTTTAATTCCCATATGTTTTACAGATCACAGATTCCCCAGTGGTCTGTACTTTGATATGTGTAGAGCCCTTTATTTTATTTTATTTTATTTTATTTTATTTTATTTTATTATTATTATTGTGGAAATGATTTTACTCTTTTGTGAGGGGAACTGAGAGCATATATGCTATGTGGTGTTTTTATGTGGTCTTTATCGACCAGAAGAGAGTAAGCTCTGACACATACTGCCCTAGCCAGGCACTGTGCATCCACATTAGCTTGACATCAAGGCTAAGTTTATTTACCATTTCTCTTAGTGGGCTATGACAGCTTGCTTATGCTAAACATCTTCTTGCTCACTGAATATTGCGGGACCTCCTGTGGCTCAGACGATGAGTTCAAACTGTTGTGAAGCCATATAGTGGAAGGAAAGAATCATAGGAAGGAAAGAAACATCTGTATTTTTCAATAAAAACTCTAGGAAATATAACTCAAAATAAGACTCTAATGTTCTTATGATATACTACTGCTAATAAGCAATATATTATTCTGCTATTAGCAGAGGACATGTTATTTACTACTCCTGACTTTAAGGGTACTTTCTAAACTATGGAAGATATTATGACAATGTCCTGCATATACTATCTATTGATGCTATCTATTTGACTATCTTTCAAATAAAACCTTCTTTTAAATCCTAAACTAATTGCAGTTCTTCTTAATTGACATGAGGCACAAATCACAACCGTGCCATTGATATGGATTAAAGATGCCACTAATGACAGCAATAAGGCATCAGTCAAGCAGCTACAAAATTGGCCCCTTCTCAGAACATTTACCATTGATTAAAAAAGCAAAGTCAGATCTTGCATTGATTGAATAATGGCTATCCTGTGTTTGATAATAGAAATTCAGATGGTAATCACCAGTTAAAGTACGAGACTGTATTTCTGATTTGGATAAAAGCAGATACATCCAGAATACAGAGTAGCTACAAAATAAAAAATATCTGTCAAATACATTCACATTGAAACTTAATTGAAAAATAAACCAGAATGTTTATTGGCAGGCACACTTAGATCTTTACCTAACATAAATCAGCATAGCTCTGTTGTCTTAAGGCATGACTTATACCAACTGAAGATCTGACCTAATATTAAAAAAAATACTAATTCCCCAAGTAGTTAGTCTTATCAGGACACACACTCATATGTTACACAGTGTGACATTTTTTTGCTAGTCTGTTTAAAGATAAATTTTGTGCACTACTTAACCTCAGTTTCTCTTCTGTGTTCATAGTTTACTAGTCATTGAGGGGATTAGGATTTTCTGCACTAGTCAAGATTAGCTCTGTTTGCCGTACATATTGGCCTATACGGAACAAGTAAATGATGCTGCCCAACAGGCTCTGCGCTAAGCTCAAAAACGAGAAAACTGTGATGTGGATGTGAAGGTCTTGGGTAAGATTCCCATCTTGGCCAACTGTGGAGAAAGGTTTTTCAAACACTGTTTCAAAAGCAAAACATACTTCATGGGCTCCATAGGAATAAAATCCCCCAGCTCTGGAGTTCTTACTGCTTAATTCCTGCCTCTCTGCCATGTTGGCCGTTGGGAGACATGCAGGGAGCAAATGGTCAGCAACAAACCAGATTTCCATGGAAATCATCCTCAGATCTTTTGGACATTTTGTCAACACATTCCTAGAACATTTCAGTTCTGATAAGTCTGGCCTTTTCTGTCACAAAAATGCAAAGTCTAGAAAAACTTCTGTCTTATCAGCTGTATTTTTCACTGTGTCTATTTACGTTAAAGCTTTTTATCTTACTCACTGTTGCTTTTCATTTGGAATTAATTGAGATAATCGGAAAAGCCACTTAGAACAAGCAACCCTGAAAGGCAAGCGTTTATGTTAACCATCAGAGAAAGGCTTGTGGTGGTGGTGGAGGCTTTTTACAGTGCAGTAATTGAATTGGTGCTAGGCGATGGCCAGGAGCACTTGTTAGTCCTGATAGCTGGCTGCCACTTCATAAGTGAGCAGACAGTCATCTTCATCTGTGGTGTGGCAGGAAAACAGGGGAACAGCCCAGCATCTTGGCAGGTCCTTACTGAAGCCACCAAGATGGGTGGGTGGCCCTGTCCCGGGACCCTCACTCAGGCAGGGGTTGGGATGGTGAATTTTGCAGTGGTCACATAAAAAGCAAAGTTCCACCATGAGGATGCTGCTTGAGCAGTATGGCAGCTGACATGTATGGATCATTTAAACTAGTTTACTGCTTTGTGAAACGTTCTGTACACTGACTGATGTGCAAATAGAAGAGGCAGCTTAGGTATGAGCTATGTTACTTGGGTTTCTCCAGAGAAAATTGGTTTATCTTCTACTGACCCATAAATTCAATTTGCCTCTTTGACTTCCTGTATTGATACAAATGGAGTAAATCAGAAGATGGCTTAAGCAGTCATGTTGAGGTAAGCGTTTTTCATTCCCTTTTCTCAATTAAATGAGCTGCAATTGCATTACGGACGACTCTGCTCCTCCAACTCATAAATATTCTTAATGCATTCTGTCTAGCTAAACCTATGGTGACGCAAACAACTGCCCCTCTGACCCGTCCTTTCCATGCTTTGACATATGCTTGGAGAGCTATATTTTGACTTGGAGTTATTGCTAGCTGGGATATGGAAATGTTGAAAGTTCTTTGTATACCCATTTTCTTTCATATGTGGGTACAGACTGTCTGATTGTCAGATAGCCATTAGACATCAACAAATTGTAGCTGGAAGCAGGATTTTATAGTACAGGCTTGCTTTTAAGAGCCATTCTGGTACTAGCTCAAAATTAACTTTCAAAACATTTTATAGGCCACTTTCTTGCCTTAGAGAAGAGTGTGGCTGGAATGAGGAGGATATTTTAGGAGTGCAGATGCTTTTGCAAAGCCAAACAGAAAAAATGAAATGTCTCCTGAATCATACTGCTCTATATATGCCTAATAAACAGATCAAAAATCAATGATGGGTGTGGAGAAAAGGTATATAAAAAAACACCAGCATTTTTGTGGGTTTGAATTTACAGAAACTCTGAATTCTTTATTCAACTTTATTCTGAAAATGCTATTTTACTAACTTCTGTAGGAATAATTTAACACATGTTCAGCAGCCTACCCATGAACTAGTTATTCACTGCACTTACAAAGAAGAGAACATCAGCTCTTTCAGAAGTTTTTTTTTTTTTTTCTAAGTGCTTTGGCTCTAAGCTTGTAAAATGAGGATTTCCTTTTTTTTAAAAATTTTTATTTTCTTTTATTATTTTATTTTATTTATTTTATTTTATTTTATTTATTTTATTTTTTAAGAATAAAGATCCTAGGCTGTTGAATTGCTCTGTTACTGTTTACTTAAAGAATGAAACAGAATGAAACAGACATATTCAAGGACTGTCTAATTTAATCCAATTTTGGAGCTGGCATGAGAATCAGTTATTACTTTCTAATTTTACATTTTCTTACTGGCAGTGAAATAAACAGATCCTGTCCAAATATCTATCTTTCTCGTTATACATCTAAGATGGAGAAGACTAATATAGATATTTTATTTTTCTATCATAATTCAAGCAAGTATTCCAGTTTGTAAAGACTATTGTAACACTGCTTTGGAAAGGAGATCTAGAGATAATAATGTTTTTATTTTGCCTTAGTAGCCCACCACAGCATTTGCATTGTAACAACCAAGTTTACTTTTCCACAGTGAGATATCATGGAAACTGAAAGTATTTTCACAGGATCAGATTTGCAAGCCTTCCCTACCACTGCTGTGAAGATATCCAGAATATTTCTTTTTAATTTTCCCTGCCCTAAAGGATTACTGTAGTCCAGACACCCTGAGATAACTTGGCAAGACCACTGGCATTTGTTCACTCTGTAAACCAGAGACCAGGCCTTCCATCCTCCAGGTCATAGTCAGTAAGGTATTCACATTTCTCCTCTCAGCCTTGAAAACTTATTTTATTGTCTGCTGGGCTGCAGAGGCTTCAGGGATGTTTCTCTCACTCAGAGTAACATATAGACATATGGTGAGGACCCGCTCCTCCAAAAAAGGCATTTTTGACATGGTTCAGGGCCTAAAGAGACCTCTCCCTGAAAGCATCTTGAGGTGCTTACCACTAGGAAACAGCACCTCACTTTATCTTGCCAATAGACCACATCTAAAATCTATGGAGGAGTTGGGAATTTTAACTTTTTTAATTTTTTTAATTTTGGCTTTCTGTGCAGTACATGGGATATTTTTGGATTGCCTTTCGTAACTGTGCCTAATTCTCTCCATTAATTACGTAGGATGCCAGGATGTCAGGATACCTTGTCCTTCTGAGTTGAATTGTACAAGTTAGAAGTGCTCAGACTTACACTGTGGATATTGCCTCCATCCTGTAATACTGGGTCCATTAGAAAAGTAGAAATCTAACTTTTTTTTAAGCAAACATCAGTGTTGGTGAGTTCAAGGAAAGCCCCATCATGAAGCTTGTTTTTTATGTCCTCTCATCAAGAAATTCTTGTTCAGATTAGCATTACACTGAGTACATGCAGAGCGGCTGAGCAGTGCAGGAAATGAAATATTGACATCAGAGAGAGTATATTCAACCCTGGAAATACCTTGTAATCCACCAGCCCAAAGAGAAGAAAGTCCTGGAAACTTATCACTGAATGCTCCTTACTGGGACAAGGTCTTTGCTGCCTCCCAGCCTTCTGTAACATCAACTTCTGCTGAGAGGAACCTGGCACACCAAGCCATCTTGTCTCTACTGGAAGACTCCAGTGAGCGGTTGGAGCAGAAATCTGCTATGTGACAGTATGCCATGCTGGAGCTGGGTCTAGCAGGAGCTAGAGATGCTCTTCGCAGCAGGAGCCAGGCATGCTCTTTAATTGCAAAAGGAAGATGTAGTGGATAACGTCTATAATGTGCTTTGAGAAGACTGACTAGAAGTGTTTAGTCATCTGAATTCACTAAGATGTGGCCCAGGCTGTGAAGGACAGATAGCTTATGTCCTGCCACTGGAAAATTCTAGAAATCATCTGCTGAGTCGGGTTGACAAATCGTTTTCTTCTGAAGCCTGTGTAGAGTAATCCTTGGAATATTCATTCTTAATTTATATTTATTCTAATAATTTTTAGAATACTTTTTCTCTGTGGAGTATTGTTTCAACATTAAATAAAAAGCCATAGATGCAACTTAAGGCTTTTAGTGAAGGTCATGATGGTAATAATAAACAATTGTTTTCTAAATAAAATTATATAAGAATGCATTACATCTGTTTCAGCTGACTATATTGAAAGAAAACAATGAATTATTTGAGGTTTGGCAGATAGGTAAGAGTGAATGGAAAGTTCCCGGTAAGCAATACATAAATCATACTTGAAATTCTACTTAGTTTCAGATTATTCACATCCCCACTTAATACCAGTGTAGAGGTTAGTGCAATTTGTTCCTAATGGATCTGACTGGGGGTAGAGAGGGCTTATGTTCCTCATTTTATCAGAAGAGTGGCAGGGATCCAGCGTCTTGCAAAGTTAATATTTCTGTTTTTGTCCTGCAGATTTTCCTTTTCTTCTGTCTCTGTGCCAAAAATAATAAAGCACTTAAGCTGATGATGTGAACTGCTTAAGACATCAGCATGAGTTATACTGCTGTGACAAGAAGCGCAGAGCGGCATGCGGTCTTCTGACTGTCTGCCCCTACAGGGCACCAGAAAAGCTTGCTAGTTTTAAACAGTCATAGTAAACAACTCTCATTTTACAGACTTGGTGGGGCTGCGTTATCACTTTGTGAGGGGCAGGGGTGGCACTGACAGCCTCCTTGGTGAAGGCTGTGTTCTCAGGGTTCAGCAGACAGTAAATGCTCCTTGCAGTTTAAAGCCAAACTTGTGGTAGCACTGAGAGGCAAAAAGAATATTTGACAATCCTCACCGTTATCTAGCTTTTTTATTATTTTGTTATCTAGCTGTCATGGCAGTTATCTAGCATATATGGCAGCTGTCATACACTGATGATGGCAAGCTGGTTCCTTCCTGGCCTTAACTAGCCAGCAGAAAATGGCTGGATCTTTCTAACTGGGAAAACGAAAAGCAAGAGGTAGATCCTTTTGGGCTGACTCTAGGGTCTTTATCCCAGTCTTTATCCTTTAGCAGTTACCTGGAATTCTTTGTACTGCCCAGGCCTGTGGCTTTTTTGTGCTGAACTATATGCTGGAGTAATTTACAATTTTTCTAGCTTTATACATGCGGTGTACAAGCTTCAACCGGCCCTGCCTCTGAAGAGATTTTTGTATAAATATTTATATAACCATGAAAGCTGTTTTGCACTGCTAAACAATTTCAAAGGACTGGTGTTACTGACTTTGAAATATTTCTTTAACAAGTCACCATGCAATTTAAAAACAAATAGCACAAACCTCTTGAAGACAAAACAAAGTAACAATCTCAATGTGTATTCTTACACCGTTTCTAGCTCCTAGTAGTCACCAGCTGTATTAAGAGTAAGGAAATAATAATAATAACAACAACAACAACAACAACAATAATAATAATAATAATAGGCACTAAATAACTCCATCTAATAATGATGTTGTTTAGCTTTAATTACCTATAAATTAAACATAGATTACTATGAACAGTTCCTATCTTCTATCAGACTCAGAGCATGACTTTGAACTTGACCAGCGCCTAATTTAAGATTCATCAGTGCAATGTTCACGGAAGCAATGTTTTGCAATGTTTTCCTGTACAGTTCTCTCTTCCTCTTTCTGGAGTTACAACACCAGTGTCTGGGTAGTGGGATAAGGGAACTATTGTCTCTTTAGCTTTACTAGTAAGAATAAACTCATACAGGAAGAATCCCAAAGTCCCTGCTTGTTTCCTGCTTGAATTCTATCAGCATAATCAGCAAAACACTCAAGGTTGCGTCTTTCAAATTCTCGGCACTTCACTTATTCTTTTCATCTGCCTAATTTGTTTACAATATTTTAATAGTCTGTGGCATCAAGCCACACTGTTGTTTGTGCCCATGTTTTTTGCATTCAGGATCATTATGCTAATGTCTTCTAGCATAGATACATCCTTATGTAGTCCTTTGCAGAAGAAGCATGGGTAAATCCAGTCCATCAACGTCCAGATATTAGATACCACAGATAAAACATCCATCATGCACTTAGGCAAAAGTTTAGTACCATATTATTGTAGAAAATACTATTTTTGATGATATGTGTCAGTAAAAATAAGCCATCTGATCACTACAACTTTACTTTATCAAATGCATGAGGATCAGTCAATTAATTCTCTCCATACCATACTGCATTTGGACAATACTGCAGAAATGATGATGGGATTTACTAAGGACCACAAGGCATTCAAACAAATACAAGAAAAATGTACTTTAGACTGACATGACATGTAGCAGATGCCTTGATTTATATCCCACTCTCTGTTGGCTTATTTACAAGATGAATTGTTCATCCTAGGTGCATCCATTACCCATAATATTTCTGCATATCTGACTGCACAAGACATTAAGAAACATACTTAATAAATCAAGATCATTAAAGAACCACGTGTGTCAGATGTTCCGTGGATTCACTAATTAGCAGTTAGGAATTTCCAGAACTTATTTCAAGTGGCCGGGTGTTCAGGAAGATTAATCAGCTGGCTATAAAGCTCAGACAGTGAATGAGAATGTTCAGTGGAGAAATAAAATCGCTCCAGGTAAACCAGAACTTGCATACCCTGTTCCCACAGTTGTCAGTCACCTATTTGTTTATTTAAGATAGCAAATTACCATTCCTATCTCATCATAGCTTGCCTACTGAAAGCTGAAAGGGCCCCAACCAGCTTTACCCACAGATAGAAGAGTGGAGTGCTGGTAAAGCTCTTGGGTCCCAGTAAAAAATGTTCAAGAGAACATTTACTTGCCAATTTTATTTTATTTTTTTTTATTTATTTATTTTTCACTGTGAAGGGAATAGAAACTGTATGTGACATAAAGTACCCACCAGATTTGTGAATACTATAAGAATCTTATGTTTCACTTGGAAATTTTTCCCTCATTTCTGTGTTGATTTCCGTTGACGTGTGGAGGAAAAAGGTATGCAGTAGATGCTCACATACATTTAGCTGCGATAGCATGAAAGCAGCTTTGCAAAGAAAGACCTGGGAGACCTAGAAGTCAATGAAGTTGACTGTTTGCTCTTCTGGCAAAGAAAACTACTGGCATCCTAGAGTGTATTAGGAAGAACGTTGCCAGCAGGTTGAAGGAGAAGATCTTTCCCCTCTGCTCAGCACTGGTGAGAAATATCTGAAGTGCTGGGTCCAGTGCCATGCTCCTCAGTACAAGAGAGGCATGGACCCAGTGGAGTGGGTCCAGTGAAGAGCCACAAAGGTGATTAAGGACAGCAGTATCTGGTGTATAAGGAGAGGCTGAGAGAGACAGGATGGTTCGGCCTGGAGAAGAGAAGGCCCAGGCAGATCTTATCCAAATACATAAATACCTGATTTGGTAGTGGGGCAAGTGGGGTAAAAAAGTTGAAGCCAGGCTCCTCTCAGTGGTACCCAGTGATGGGAGAAGAGGCAATGATCACAAACTGAAACACTGAAAACCCCATTTAAATTTAAGAAAAAATTGGTTAAAATGGGGGAGGTCAAACACTGGACCAGGTTGCCCACAGAGGTGGTGGAGTCTCCATCCTTGAAGATATACAAATCCCAGCTGGACGTAGTCCTATGCAACCTGCTTCAGCTGACTCTGCTTGAGCTGGGGCTTGTATTACACAATCTCTAGAGGTGCTTTCCACCCTCAGCAGCTGCGTTATCATGAATTTGACACAATGCAGCAGCTGGCTCCTCCTGGCCAGCATGACAGTTCCTTTAACATACACTTCTTTGCAGGTTGTTGATACACGTTCTTTGGGAGGCAGGGGAGAGAGAAAAAGACCACAGTAGAGGAAGTAGGGTTTTCTGGTGTGATAAAAATTACAGATTCAGAGAGGGAGAAAGCCTCTTTGATTATGACTGTCAGCTTGTGTTAAGCAGCATAAAATAAGTATACTTTATAATTTTGTTGGGCAACTATATAACTGATTTCTTGCCCTTTTCAGAAGGAAATATATCAGTGACTAATGGCTTAGGTTGTATTATATGACAAAATTAAATACACAGTCATGTTAGTAAGAGCCATTTTTCTCCTCTTCTTCTAATGTTTATGACAAATGCTCCTGTGTCTAGCTGTAAATAATTAATGACTAATGTGCTAAATTAATGGTAGTAATTTAGGACGGATTATAGCAACATCAATCAAGCTGCAGATATGCTTGTAAACAAAACAAAACAAAAAATCACAGTGGGTTCATTCCTCCTCTATATTTTAAGGTTTTACATAGGATCATATCTCATGTAATCTCCCTAGGATTTCCTTTAATAGTCTCATATACTTAAGCTCCTATATAAGCAAGAGCTATTGTGGAAAAAGGCAGGGCATCTGGACTCTGTCTGACATAATGCAATTTTCTTTTTCTTCGAAGGTCAGTTGAGTTCACTGCAGAAGCCAAGCCCAGCTATTAGCCATTGGGAAGATTACTCTTTGAGTCCCATTCTTTCAGGAAAGCATGAAACCAGGCATCTGTTTCTGGAAATGTAGTGGGTTAAAATTTAGTAACAGCCTTTTCTCCTTCACACTTTTTATAAAATAATAGAGCTTATAAGCAAAGAAAGCATCTACAGTCTCAGAGAGGGAGCAGCATAGTCACATTTATCATGTCAGTTTTCTTAAAGACGTGCAGCTTCCAATAAATTTCCTGTGCTGTCAGTGTGGAGGATAATGTGTCCCTGGAATAACAGGTATTGTAGAGCTGAGGAGCTTCTCCTTAAAGAAGCATAAAACCCACTTTCAGTTCAAGATAATGTAAAGCTGTGTTTTCAAATGTACAAGTTATTTTGAGGGAATTATTAGGCAGAAGAAGAAAAATGCCTTTAGTATTATTTTTTATGTTACTGAAGTGCAGAAGTCCCTGAGGGATAAGCCTGGTGGCTCTGGCAAATTTAGCTTTATAAGTAACTCTGAAGAGACATTAAAGAGAAAGTTAGTGAAGATGGATGACTATCCCCAATGTCCCTTTAAGACTTTAGATACATTTTTAACACTGCATAGCATTACCTGGAAGTGGAAGATACACATTCACTTTACCATAGAGGGGAGTATGTAAAAGCATCAGAATTGTCTTATTATCAGTAGAGCAAAAACAAACAAAACACTTCCCAAACCAACACAAAGGAGCATTTTTTGCAGAGGTGTGTATAGGCTCAACCTGATGAGGTAGGAATGGACAGAGACTCTGTACATTTAATCAGGAATCTCCTCACCTCTTCTTAAAAAGTGAGGAGAATTGACATGACTTAGCCACCTCCTAATTCCTAACTACCCCGAATAATGAAGTTGACTCATGTCCTGCCTATAAACATGCCTTGCCTTACAACCCTATGTTCTTTTAGTCCTGTTGGTATGTATTGGACCACTGTGCCTGTGCTTATATCACAGATAATGTGATCCAGTAACTAATTCTTTATTCATATCATCAAAAGCCACAAGTTAACATTTATTAAACCATGTAAGAAAATGCCAGTCATTGTGATACATGACTGAACAGTACAAAGCTCTACATGTTTCCAATATGTGAAAATGTACATGCAAGTAAGCTAGCAATGGAAGTAATGTATAAGCTTTCAAAATTAAATATGATTTCTCCTTGGTTGTAAATAAAACTATGGAGACAGCACTGTATAAGCTGGTCTGTGTGATTTTCACAAAATTACGTTGGCTTTCTAATTAAAAGAGATTGAGACGCACTGTGCTAGGTGATACTTTGGCAATCAGAATGAGTAAATCAGTTCTCTCAGTGTAATTTGTATTCTCAGTTAATGTGATTGCCTGTGAAATGCCTGTAGTGTGTTTCTAAGACACATTATTTGCATAGGCTCTTGCTGTAAAATGATGCCCAGCCAGTAAAGCTGTGAGTGGAAATTGAAACAGTGGGAAAACGCTGAGTGGCAGGATGAGAAGACAGGAGTTTTGAAACATTTGAGAATTCTAGCTTCAGAGCAAGATATGATGCATTTTGATTATTTTGCAAAGATTATTAAAATCTTTGAGTAAATACTGCCCACAAAGAGGTCTAAAGATCTTGTATTTTCAGTGTGCAGTGGTTTGGTCCAAGTATTTTTGTGTTCGGTATGAATGAGGTTGCATGCCCTGAGACATCAGTTTCCAGGCCAGCAGGTCATTATAAATCCTCTGAAACACTTGTGGCTCACTGACAGAGAACTGACAAGTTGGTGCATTACACAGCACAATAAACCTTATTGGTAGTCCTTGAACTAAAACTCTTCTTCTGAGCACAGTTTAACTCCTTTATCCATCACTTCCAGTGGGAGGCTTGAGAAAATTTTAGGTGAAATGGATGTCTTGGATGTTTCCACACACATGGGCTAAAAGAGATGTATAATCAACAGGTGTAGATATCTGCTCTGTAACTTTCAAACTTAGAGCACGGGAACTGCATTTCTAGGCTGTAACTACCTGATGCTAGTCTCAAAACTAGATAACTTACTCAGGTCCTCAGTTCATTCAGACAGGATGTGAATGTGCCCTACATTTTGTATGTTTTTATCTATTTATTTTTTTTATTTTCAGAAAGCAGATGTTTATTTCATTAAGACTAGCTTCAGATTTTATTTTTTATTCTTAGCAAAAACAAACAAACAAACAACAACACATGAACTAAGAAGTTAATAAAAGAGTTTCTTATACAAAGCTTAGCAATCAAAAAAAAAAAGTAACATTACAGATACAGAACAATTGTTCACTTCATTGGGCATGTAATTCCCTCACAAAAGTCTAAACTGGAGTGGATATAAATCATGGGTTGCTGCAGATACCTTGATGAACAATCAATAACAATTTTTTTACAGGAAGCAAAATCTTAAGAGTACAAAAAATCACTGCTGTTGTTATTGTCATTATCATCACAAGCTGTGTTTCAGCTGAAGAAGTGGAAAGCAAAATGAAGAATAAACAGAAGACAGGAAAACAAAGAACACTCCAGAAATCATCCCTTAAGAATGGGGAGGGAGAAATGGAGGGAAGTGGACAGTTTTTATTTAGGACAACAGATTCTGGGAAATTCCACTGTAACTGAACAAGAAGTGGATAAGGACCAGGCATTGTGCTTTTCAGGGATGTAAGAAAAGCAGAAGAAAAATTAAGGCAAGTGTCAAAGTCAGGAACATATGTAGGTCATATAGGCAGATCTAACTTACCACAGAATCACAGAATGGCCAAGGTTGGAAGGGACCTCTGAATATCATCTAGTCCAGCCTCCCTGCAGAGCATTTATGTGCATGTAGACAAAAGATACCTGTGAAAACTGGCTTCAATGCACATGAAGCCAAATCAGATAAACATCTAGCCCTATACACAAGCCATGTAACCTATAACACATGCACCTGTATGTTTATACATACATATATATGTATGCACATACTCGTGCAGATACAAAGATTTACTTGCTTAGTGTGGATATATTCACTCCCAAATTTGGTATGAAGTAATACATGAGGGAAAATATGCAGCTCCACTTGACAATCAGACCAATGTATGCTTATTAAGGTACATCTGAAAATTGGTAATGAATGATCCAAAAAATGTAGAAAACAAAGACTGTGAGAAGCATATTGTTGCCAGTGCAAATGTGACTGTATTGGGAAACTAATCAGCTGATTTGCAAGCTTTAAATTGTCATAGCATGCAGAAAATGCTCCCTAGTATTGCAAAATAAGTATGGTATCAAAGTAGGCTAGCATTATTAGAATAGGAGAAGAAAGTATTACAGACACCTGGGGGACTGAAAACTAGTGCTAGCACTCAAGGGATCTCCATTCTGCCCCCAACTCAGGTGAGACTTGGGAAGACTGCTTAGTTGTGGTCTCTCTGCCTCTGTTATCACCTGTTAAATAGTTCAATAGTCCCGCTTTTATTTTACTTGCCTATTTAGATTACCTTTACATTTTTGTTACTGTGGATCGGTGAACTATGAGTTGTGCTGGCATCCAGTGCCCCATGCCTGGCGGAGAGATGTTGCACTGCAGCACTGCTCTGCTCTGCACGCCTTGGTGCCTACACCTTGCCCAGCTCTGTGCTGTTGTATATAACTGATTCCCCAGCCCACATGGTGCTCTTTAATTAATTCTGGACTTTGCCTACTGTGTGATTCCTCATCATGCCACCTCATACTGTTTGCTATCACTCCCTGTGTTGAAGTTTTTAAAGTTCAGTGAAAACCCCAAATGTCAACAGCAGAAATGCCCAGCTAACGGAAAAAACGTTTCTGCTTCTTGTCATTCAGGCCTCAGCCTATCTGCTGACCAAGAGAATTGCTGCCTTGTCTCACAGGAGGGCGCCTTCATATTAGAACCATGGACTTTGTTCCTCATGTTCACCGGGGTCTCACTGTGATATGAAACTCTGCAATGGGTGTATATTATACAACCAGGGGACAACAGCTATAATCACAGACAAGAATCCAGAATTTAAGTACAGAAGGCCTTCTAGAAGCATAGGGCTTCTGTTCAAGACCATTAGCTCTAATGAAAATGCACATTTTTCATTAGGCTCTAATAGCCTGCTGCAAAGCAGGGCAACTGCTGTGCAGTGTTTGTAGAAACAAATTGCTAATCAGTCAATAAGGACCTTTACCGTGCACTCTGCTACGAACAGCTTTTAAGCATTTTCAACTACATTGAATTATTTTAACTCATTGAATTGTTACTTAGTGAAAAAGAAAATATGTTTTATTTATAGAGTATTCAACATGGCAATGTAGAGTGAATTTCGCATCTTGAGTCCATTTTGTTAACATTTATACAGGAGATTTATTATGAGTTCTATTTGCCTCATGACATTTTTTTACCTAGGGTTCAGAAAGTTTTTATTTTATACTGAAAGATGGTAATTAATTGCATCAATCTTCTTTTAGAAGTAGATTTTATAATTCCATTACTAGTATCCCAGGCACCCTAAATCTTAATGACATGAGCTGTTACTGGAGCACAAAAGCCCACTGATCACTGTTGAGTGAATTATTCACATAGAAAAAATTCACAGGATTAGGATCACCGCATTTATATGTGTATGTAAATGTGTATGTGTGTGCATATGTAATATACATAAATGAAACAACGTAACTTTTTTGTTGTTGTTTTTCTTTTTTTTTTTTTCTGGTAAGAAATAAACTCTAATTATTTACTTTCTACAGAAGGTCTGACTCATCTGATCAGATTCACTCATGTTAATAGTACTAGGCACAGAAAACAGAACTGGACTGTACTTTTCCAATCTAGAATACAGAAAGATTTCTACATCTCTTTTAGTAGGAGAATAAAACAACAGTATGAGTCCTTGTTGGGTATGAAGTGATGATGCTCCACCATTTCATGACAAATAAGAATATAATATAATATAAATCTTTTTTTATTGTGTGTGTGTGTGTGTGTGTGAATGGTACATGAAGAAATTCTTTATCTAACTAGTGATAATATTAACCTCTGTTGTGCCTTTTTGAAGTGGAATGCACAGAGTAATATTTTGAAGGAAATTAGGTTTCTAGTTGGGAGCAAGAAGTACTGAGTTTGAAGGAAAGGCAGAGAGTTAAATGTCTGTAGCTTGGAAACTAAAGCTGGGACCTGGAGAAATATGATAATTGTCTACAAATATTTAAATATTATCAGGATGAAAGATTAGTTTAATTTTTATTTTTTGGCCTTCAGATAAGCTTACATGAGAGACAAATTGTTAGTACTACATGTCTAGATATGAAGTATACCCCTGTAAGGTGAATGCAAGAAATCTTAGACCTCTGTATTTTCAAGGAGACCTCTCAGCTGGATCTTATCGATATGTTTGATATTAATGAATAAAAAAAGCCACATATTTGGGATACATGCAGTTGCTGATAAAATAATTCCACTGTTATGACTGCATAGCAACCTGAATTTTACCATGATAAGCTTGAGAAATGTTTGATTTTCCACATTACTGTCATGTTTTATGTTGATGTTTTGTGCTGGATTAGACTATTCATTACAAAGGCATGTTGTACAAGGTTCTCTAGAAAAGAGGGCATAAACCATAGTATAAAGCAGATGGAAACCAAATTTCACAAGCTAAAGGGAAAAGACTAATGCATTTTTTACTTATGAGATGTAACTATTCTGAAGTATTTGGGGAGCTTTCTATTACACCTTGATAAATGACATTATTATATTGTCTGGATGTATACTATCTAATCAGTGTATCCGATATCTTCTGCTCAATCTGGCAGAGCTACAGGATGCATATAAACCCCCTTTCAGTAAAGGTGTCTCATATGGTAGGCTTTTAGAAAAGTGTTTGAGTTCTGAAAGTTGACAGTGAAGTTAATCCTAGTATTCTGAGAAGCACACATGCCAAAAGGAGTTTTGAAATACGCCCTTGTTTTGAAGTGAATGGTAAAAGCAGACTACTTAATGCTTCAGGAGCTTTACCTGAGTTTAAGACTTGGGAGTAACAAGATAAAGTGAATGCCTGGTAGTTTCCACCTCATTATATTTAGGAAAAGAATTGCTAACACGTGGTGTTTATAAACTAACTACCTTTCCTCTCCTTCATCTTCTCATACATATTCAAGAGTGGCCTCAGCAAAAGGAAATCAGTCCAAGAAGTAACAAATCAAAGATTACTTTGACTCTTCCTAAGCCTTATTTAATGTGTTGAAGAACAGTATTTTCTTAAAACACTATTTGGACCCTCTCAGACCTATATTCTTTTCAGTCAGTGGTGTGTGTCCACAGCAGTGGCATTGTACATTATGTCTGTAAATAAATTTAGCCTGATGAACTGCAAATACCACATGTGAGGGTGGTAGTGGCCTTAGTTTTTTGAACCAGTATAAGTGCACTTGTTCCAGTATAAGTATTCGCACGGACTGATTGGTTATAGTTGTACCTTTCTGTTTTCTGAAATATGTTTGCTACACTTTGAACACTCAGTTTTACCATAATCTTCTCTTTGTAAGGACTGTTTTTTTTTTTTTTTTTTTTTTTTTTTTTCACTTTAACTTTTCCATGCTCTAGGGGATTTTCTTTGAACCTTTGAACTGATGATCCTGAGGAGGTTGCACTATGCCTATTTAATGAGTAATGTATTGTGTCCAACAGAATGAATCAGAGAGAGAAAAACATTATGTGAAATATTCAGAGTTCCAGCCCCTGGAGAAATAAGTTTTTCTGAGTTCAAGTTAACCCTTACCTTATAGAAACAGCCTCTCCCTCAACTAGATGTGAAAGAGACCTGAGGGATCTGGCTGCTATGTCTACATCTTATACCCCAATATTTCAGAGAGACACTTGGAGTCCCATGAGATAAGTTTTGCTGTCTGGACATGTGCAAGGTCTCTGGCTCCATCTCACTCTTTCTTCCATGGGTCTTTGCTCCCCTACCTAGCCACAGATTTGCTTCTTGGGTAACAGACCTTGCTTTAGCTATGGGTTTAACAGAGGGAGAATTAATTTAACAGGTAGCATGGCTGCTGAAAGCAACCTTACACCAGCAACAGGCTACATTAGCTTTGGCAGTGTGCTCTCCAGGTATATTTAAGTTGCTTTTGTTACCACACCCATTTGTTTAGGCTATGTGAAGTATCTCTACATAACATTGTATTGTCCAAAATAAGCTTATTCAAAGCAATAGGTGTTGGTGAAGCTGTCTTAGAGCTCTGAATGTATGAAGATGATCTCATGTTCCCAACAATACTGTATGAAAAATGAGCTATTGCTTAAACTTCCCCTTGGGAGTGATGCCAGCAGTTTGGAAGGGAGCTGAATGGAAAAATTTTGCCTGACAACATAATTCTGTTTGCTTATTTGAGACAGACATTAAAAAATTTTAGGGTTTTCTTAGCTTGTAAATACCTGACAGGCATAAATCCAGCCATAGAAATGCAAGTAAAAGAGAGCAACACTTCTGTGCCTCATTATTCTCAGATGTCTCAACTAATGGATTTGCACCGAGGGGTTCCTGCTTTCCTCAGAACTGATTGTGTTATTCCTTGGAAGTTGAGGCAAAACATATACCTGCCATAAAGACACTACTGTTCTTCGGGAACTTTTTGTGGTCAGTGTAGCATCCATCACCTTTTCTGCTTGTCTTGGATGAATTATTGGGATGCTCCTGTTTGCTGGCTCTACTTCTGCTTCTGCATGAGCTCATGCTCACCCTCACACTACCACGGCAGCGTTTAGATCATAGTGATACAGAAGCTGTGCTGGTTTCTCTCACACTGAAAAAGCCTTTCGCTTGCTGGTTTAAGTTTCCCCTTCACAATGGAAAATAACAGCTTTTGCTAAGCTGCGCTTTTCATGCATACAGAGCATATCTGGGGCTCTGTACCACAGACATCCAAATCACCAATCACTTTTTTCTCCTTAGGTATCCTCTCTTCAGTGGGATAGGCAATGTGGACAACAGACCCACATCCGTTGAAGAGCTTTCTATACTTCTAAAACAACCTTGTGCTTATTTAATCACAAAAATTGTACATGACAACTGGCAGAGGAATTGTCAGTTTCTGCTGACAGGTCCTGTAGTGTGGTAAAACACTGGCCCTGTCAGGCTTAACATGCCTAACAGAAACCCCACAGCATAACCAGGTCCAAACCACATCTGACAATTTCCAGGAAAATGCTTGCAAGTGGGCACAGTTCCATTTATCAGGAAAAGCATTTGTGTATGCCATGAGCTTTCATACATTTACATGTGAAATAAACAGATAAACTGTGTAACCAATTAGTGAACATGCAGTGGACTGTATTAGACTTGTGTGTATGTATAGAAATAAGAATTTGTAAGGTTAACTTTGGATACCAGCTGCTGGGCAGCTGTATCCCCCTGAATAGTTTGTACAGCAATGTGCCATGCTTGGCTGCTCACAACACTGCCTGGAGAGTTGGAAAGCTAAGGGATAGTTCTGGTATGCAGCAAAGCTCATGGCTAAGATAGTTAAGGAACCATGCCTGGCAGAAGAACAAGATAAACATATGTAACGTTCATTTATCCTCCAGTTTGCTGAGAGAGGTTTTGCTAAAACCTAAGAGACTAATTGTTGCTGGAGATACTTGGCATTCTCAGCTTCAGTAAGACAAAATTATTTAAAGAAGGTGGAAGGACTGGCAGATCACAAGCTGTCTCTCCAAAAAAAAATGTGTGACTGTAAAACCAATTCCTCCAGCCTTTAAAGGACACAGTGTTCGAGGATGTATTATTTGGACCAAAATCAACTAGTACATCCCTTTTCTCATGTGGCTGAGTGATGGCTATACATTGAAGTACATCGCAGGGCATAGGGTCAGCTGTCTGGAATGGGACTCTGAAAAGAGCACACCATGGTTCCTGCCTACCCCAAGCAATTTGCTTTTCTCTCTGTGGAAAGCTATGCATGGTGGAGGGAAAGAAGGCTGCATGCCTGAATCTTGCTCTTGTAGTTAGGCAGTACTCAATAAGGGTACAGATAGCAGAGCACAGATGCTTGGAAGCATTCCCAAGCACATCAGCTGAGAGATAGCCAATGGAACCAGAAGCTTAGATAATAACAATAATATGCTTTAATGGCTTATTAAACTATTAGTTATACATAGCAAAACATAAAATGAACGGACAAAAGAAAGATACAACTTTTTATGGTGAATACTATTTACAGAAAAAAAAAAAGTAAGAAGTATGAACACGATGCAATAACACTATCCAGATGCTGTCTCCCTCAGCACAGCAGTGAGCCCATTGCTGGATTTTTATTCAAAATACACATTCACATTTTCATCCCACAGGATCCTCCAAACCAATGGAAATACAGATTATTACTTTCCTAATTTTTAGTGTTTAGAGCAATAAGGATTGCTAATAAAGCCAGTATTGTTCCTTTGTCTCTTTCAGTCTGATCTTGGCATTGAAAGGCAGTAAAATTTTAGGTGATGGCTTTTTCACTTTTATTCCCAGTAAACAAGTTATCAAAACTACTGTCTCCCCATACAATTTACTGCTGAAATAACATTTTTGCTGTCAGGGGAAAAAAACAAAATCAGACCATGCAGCATTAATATCAGAACTCCTTTACTTAGTTCAGTAACATGGGGAAGAACTCAAGATTCACTTCAAGATTCACTGCAAGAAAACACTGCAACTGTGTCAGGAAGTGATCTCCTGTCTCCACAGATAGAACGGTACATTCTTTTTCTGGTTTCAGAGAGGTATCTGAAGTCTTGCAGATTCAGTTTCTCTCTGCTTTCCCTCTTTCATACTCTGGTATTAGCCAAAGGTTGAAGGCATCTAATTCTTCATAGCTGGACATGATCATCACTTCAGACAAAGACTTTTTGCTTGATCTTCCAGCACTTAAGAAAGTGAATCATCTCTATACTATTCATGTCCTGACTCAAAGCCAGCTCTGGCCAACTCTATCACATGTGATCCCATGTAGCAAAAGGGAGGAATGGACGGTCAAAGTGAGAGTGTATTCCAGCTGAAGAATATAATAGAGTGAATAGGAGAACAAGATATTTAGGACTAACCAATCGTTGAAAACTACCCATACCCTACCTTAATTGTCTTGTTTTACAAATTCAGAAAAGAGATGAAGAGTGGTTCATCAATCAAATCCATGTCTCTCCAATTTAGAGATAGTATTTCATGTAGGACAATGTCAAATGCTTTGCACAAGTCCAGGTAGATGATGTCAGTTGCTCTTCCCCATATCCATCAATGCTGTAACCCCATTGTAGAAGGCCACCAGATTTGTCAGGTACAGTCTGAACTTATTGAAGCCATGTTGGCTGTCTTCAATCACCTCCTTATTTTCCATTTGCCTCAGTACAGTTTCCAGGAGGATCTGCTCCATGATCTTGACGGGCACAGAGGTGAGACTGTAGTAGTTCCTTAGGTCTTCCTTTTTTCCCTTTTTAAAAATGGGGGTTATGTTTCCCCTCTTCCTGTCAGTGGGAACTTCACTAGACTGCCATGACTTCTCATATATGATGGGCACTGGCTTAGCAACTTAATCTGCCAGTTTCTTCAGATGAAGATCTGAAGACTTGTGGATGCATCTCATCAGGTCCCATGGACATGTGCAATTTCAGGTTCCTTAGATGATCTTGAACCTGATCTTCTCCTACAGAGATGGTTATTCATTCTTCCAATCCCTGTCTTTGCCTTCTGTAACTTGGGTGGTGTGGCCAGAGTACTTGCAGTGAAGACCAAGGCAAAAAAAGTCTCTCTGAGTACCTCAGTCTTCTCTATATCTTGGGTAATCAGGTTTTCTGCTTCCTTCTGGAGAGGGCCCACAATTTCCCTAGTCTTCCTTTTACTACTGACATACCTATAAAAGTGTTTCTTTTTGCCATTGATATCCCCATCCAGATTTCATTCTATCAGGGCTTTAGCTTTCCTAACCTCATCCCTGGCTGCTCAGACAATTTCTCTGTATTCTTCCCAGGCTATCTGTCCTTGCTTCCACCCTCTGTAGGCCTCCTTTTTCTGCCTGAGTTTGGCCAGAAGCTGTTTTTTCATTCATGCATACCTCTTGGTGTTTTTGCCTGACTTCTTCTTTGTTGAGATGCATTGCTCCTGAGCTTGGAGGAGATGATCCTTGAATATTAACCATCTTTCTTGGGTCTCTCTTCCCTCCAGGGCTTTGTTCCATGGTACTTTACCAAGCAGATCCCTGAAGAGGTCACAATCTGCTCTCCTGATATCTAGGGTAGGGAGCTTGCTTCTTCCTCCTTGCTGTCCTCAGAATCCTAAACTACACAATTTCATGGTCACTGCAGCCAGGGCTGCCTTTGAGCTTCACATTCCTCACCAGCCTCTACTTGTTGGTGAGAAAGAGGTCCAGCATAGAGCCGCTCCTTGTTGGCTCCTTTATCACTTGGAGACGGAAGTTATCATCAGTGCATTCCAGGAAGCTCCTGGATTGCTTATGCCCTGCTGTGCTGTTCCTCCAACAGATATAGGGGTGGCTGAAGTCCCCCATGAGGACCAGGGCTTGTCAACATGAGGCTGCTCCTATCTGTCTGGGGGGCCTCATCCTCTTGGTCTTCCTGATCAGGTAGTCTTCAGCAGACCCTCATAAAGTCTCTTGTCCCTACCTTCCCTTTAATGGTGATCGATCAGCTCTTGGTTGGATCCTTATCTATCCCCAGGTGGAGATCCATGCACTCCAGCTATACATTGACACAGAGGGTGATGGTCCATCCTCATCACCCCAGACTGTCCTTCCTAAGGAGCCTGTATCCCTCCATTCCAACATGCCAGTGCCAGAATATATCCTACCATGTCATCCTGAGATGGTGCCATCAAGAAGGCAGGGGCACTAGGCTTTGTTGTCTAATCTTGCCTGAAGTGAAAGTCTTCTATGTGTGACTACTACACCATAACATATTGCTCAGGGAGCAAACAGAAACCAATGGGCAGAAAGAGAAGGGCTTGTATGTGTCTGTCTTCTTATTGTTTTACAGCTATCATGACAGGATCTCAGTCTTCCAGGTGATCTGAAATTGTGGGATTACAAGAAGTTGAGAAAAATGTAGGAAATATATATTTCTATTTAATTAAATCTGAAAGATGGAATGCTTGGAAAAGCTAACTTAACCTGTAGCCCAAGGAAAAGAAGAACACACAAGGAAAATATGTGGAGCAAGAGACTGGAGCCTATCTGGGTTTTTGGGATTTACTTTATGAGGAGAAAGAATCATTGACATTTTAACCTCCTCCAGTGCCAGTGTGAGGACTGCTCTATCAATTTATTTGTTCTCCCTAAGAGGAAGGAGAATTTCATCTTCAGGTCTCATTCAAAGCTCCCCGGGGCTCCTTGCATTATAGATTTGTTTTATCAACAGTATTTCTTCACCTGAATGTGGCCCACTAAGTTCGTTTCTTCCAGACTAAAATACATACTGATACATATATGTACATGCATACACATGCAGACACACATGCAGAATACTTAAAAGGCAGATCTGTTTCTGACAGTGTCGAGCAGCAGACTATGATCCATATTGAGACAGAAGAGGTGTTGCATATTGAACCTTCCCCTTATGTAGCCTATCTACACTTTCTGAAACAGGCTACATTCAGGCTTCTTTTTTCCTCATTTTCCCTTCATGGCCTTCTGGGATTAGTGAACTTCTACCTTACTATCAGCCTGAGCAAGGATTATTTGAGCTATGCACACCAATGACTTACAGCAGTAAAAACCACTGTCATTCATCTGCTTCAGTGTTTGCCCCAGGTCCATTTTAGAAACTAATTTGGGATATGTTGACTTGAACAGTTAATTAAATTCAGGAGGCCATGTAATTTGTCCAGCAATATTTTAGGAAGGTCTGTTAATACTAGTTGTTGAGGGAATGCACATTTTTATAGAACATAAAGCAGGGATGAAATCAGAACTAATCCGAAGTCCTTGGTGCATTATAGCATGGTATATTGGATCAACAAACAGATATCAATAACTCATTCTTGAAATGATGGCTGGGATTGCAAAAGTAATGGTCACATATTTCTGTTAAAAAAAAAAAAGGAGAAGGTTGTGTACCTTCCTCTAGTTAACAAAACTGTTACTCCTGTAACAGAAATGCAAAATAGGAAGGAATTAGGACAGACCTAAGGTTCATTTCATGGACCCACTTTGGGAAGCTGGGATTTCTCTCCCACTATTGTGCTGCGATGTTTTTTATTCAGTAGTCACTGTAATATCCTTGTACAGTACGGCACAAGAAGAGAGAGGGAAAAGTTTTCTTCTCAGAGTTATCTGATGCTTATGCTTCTCACACAACTTCCTACTGAAATCACCTGAAACTGCAGACTGATGGAGTCTGCCAGGAGCAATGGAGGGCTCTTTGCACAGAGAGGCTATGCTTTCACAACAGCTGTAATGCCCTCTGTCCCTGCGGCTGGTACTTCTGCCTTTAAAGGGGCACTTTGGTAAAAAGCTGGGGAATATCTTCAGTTGCATTCTAATTGTTCAGAATTATCAAAACTGGTCAGAGATTGGGTTTCTCTTCTGTTGGAGAGACAGCCTTCCTTACAATGGTGAGCTGATGCATGAGATGTACAAGTCAAACACTTTTAGTAAAAGAAATCTAAGCTAATGCTGCATTCCCAGAAATACTTTTTCCCTAATAGTTATGAGGTTAATATTTCATTTGTACACTGCATACTTTAAGTCTGTACCAACACTATTCCACTGTGATGTTAGAGCTATAATTTAAAAATCCTGAATAAATGCTATAAAAATTGCCAGAAGTGCCTAGGTACCAAATTAACCAAATCAAAAGAAACACTTACAAATGCAAAACTAAATCTCTGTTCTGGCAAGAATAACAGTAAAAAATCCAAACATTCTTGCACAGTTGAACAGGGAAAATGTTTTATTGGATGGAGACAAAAGAAAATACATAATCAATTTGCAGAATGAAGAAAGCCAAGCCATTCTAGCTGAACCACTTGAGAGAATCTCAGGTGTTCAGCATAATGACTTGGCAAGATATGTTGCTAGTCTTATCTTGAAAGTGATAGGTATATGAGTCCAAGAGTTGTTAAATCTCTTTTCCCAGAAGTCCCCCACTTTACAAGGTTCCAAGAAGGCTTTCTTTACAACATGCTAAATCAGTCTTTATTCTGCTTATACTATTTTGTTTAATGTTTCCATTACTGGAGTGTCTTCTGTGTTATGTTTCAGCCAGCATAGGTATGCTTGGCATCTGCCCAGTGAGAACTTTTTTCTTTGAATACAGGCAAAGAATGAGATGGAGAACAAGAGATACCCACTGGCTTTCTCAGACCTAACTATTGAGAATATGAAGGTATAAGAAAATACATTTTCAAACGACGTATCCAAGTTTGACACTTGGATGTTCTAGTGTCACAGCCCTGATAGCATGATAGAAATACTCATATTTCTTTAGGCTCTGAATTTATATACCTGCTTTTAGATAGCTGGATTTGCAGGCTTTCATTGTTGAAGCTATCTATGTATTTGCACCATATGTACAGTGAAGAATTATTTAAGCAGTTTACATAGAAAGCGCTATTCCTGACGAATGTTGTCAGGATATTCTTGTCTTTTATTGGTATTCAAGAAAATAAATGACATGTACGTGTTTTTGTAAGTCCCATTCCATCACCAGCAAAAAATAAAGCAGGCTTTCATATTTATGAAAATTTGGCCCTGAACAATTGCTTGAATGTCCAGGTATGAATATTGGTAGCTCTGTATCCATAGTGCTCTTCCATATTTCTCTTTTATCTTTATTGATATTGGTGTTAAATGGGTGGTTTGGGGATATCAGAACTGTGGAACTGATTCATTACAGTGATTTCCTACCTCAGGCAGCAGTAGCTTGAATTTAAAGCCAGTCTCCCCTCCTCCAAAGAATGCATACATGAAGACAGATCGATGTCCACCTCTCCCATTTGCAATAATTCATTTAGTTATGTTAATAAGAGCTATCTATTTGATTTGTCAAATTGAATTACAAAACCCACTGAAGCTGATGGGAATTATCTTGTCTCCTGCCCTAGTGCCTGGCTGCCAGATTAGGGGGGTGGAGGTTAAGATCAATTTTGCTATGGCTCATTTACTCCTGCTGTGCTAGTTTATTCCATTTAGCTCTAAGTAGGATGAAGGGAGACAAGGCGCAGCTGATCTGTCCTGTACTACAGTCCAGCCTTCAGCCCTGTAAGAGCTAGAGATACAAGTAGCAGAGCCACAGTGAGCTCCTTCAGATCATAAAATCTGGCCAAACAACTGTTTCTGAGTTGCTTGCTGGACTTTTGCCTAGTTTATGTAAAATCAGCTCCTGCAGTTGTTAGTCATTGATAGCTCAGGCCTCCAGCTGGAGTGGATAGTTTAAATGGTCATAAATGGAGTTGGAAAAATAAGAGAGTAGTAACGACTGGTTTAAAAAAATATATATGTATCTTTGTGTGACATTTCTGGAAATCCAAACAGTCACAAAGAAATCAGCTGGTGGAACAGAGACAACAACACTATGATAAAAAATGTTTTCTTTGTTTTTCTTTTTTTTTTTTCCTCCCTGAAATGCATGTGTATACACACAGTGATATTCACGTGCCCACTTAGTGTAGGTTGCTTTCTCCCCTGTATTCTTTTTTTTTCTTATTTTTTTCTTTTTTATTAATAATCTGACTTGATTCTCTTTGTAGACAGAACCTCAGTTGAAATAATACCATGCAAGTTACAGCAATATTGTGAAAAGCACAGTATGTTTTAGCTCTTTGCAGGACTCTTAATCATAACTACAGACTATAGCCTATCCATCTATGTATCTACACAGAGCTCCTGCATGAATGCAGGCTGATCTGATCACTGGGGAGCTGGTGATCATCTGCTTGCTCCTAGGAACCTGCAGTGCATCATGGATGCTGCCCGTATGGTAATCTAGCAAGGAGATTAGACACCTCCTTTTTTGGCTGATGTTAGCCCCCAAGGAAGGTAGGTATTACACAGGGAGGCTGAAGAGTGGAAAGATGACTAACTGGACCTTTACTGTAATGAGATGCCAGTAGGTGTCTGAAGAATGTATAGCACACACACACGAAAAGGAGGGGGAAAGGTTTCTGATCTCTGAATCCTGAGCTTTGCTGTGTTATTCACAGGTAAATGATGTTGCAGATGGCAAAGAGCCAGTTGTACAGTTAGGCTGCAATTTTACCATGCCGATCACCAGCAAAGGTGTTGTCAAAGACATCTTCTGTGCAATCACATTTCTTTCCTTAATGCATAGCAGGTTGGGCAAGTGCAAACCTCCTTCTTTACCCTTGCCTACAGGCTGTGTGCAACTGGGGCTATGTGTTGAGGGCCCAAGACCATCGCCTGTTTTCTATGGAAGACAGTCTTCCCTTTCTAAAGGCCAGTTATTAAGAAAAAAGATTCCTTCCTCCACATCTCAATTTAACAATTACTGAGGCTTCCTGCACTATCCTGCACATCTCATGGAGTAAGTGACTCATAGAATCCCTGTGCTGCTGAACAGAAATTAAAAAGAAAAGAAAACAAAACCAATTTACGTCATCGAGGCTAAACTGGCCCTTGGAGGAAGCTCTCTCCAAGTCTTTGAAAGATGTTCAGAAGGATGCTTACAAAACAAGCCTTTAAAATACATCCCATTTGTGAAGATAACCTGATTTGCAAGGAAAACTTGAGGACACTTGGAATGTTCCAGATTAAAGCAAAGAATCACAGAATGATGGACTATCCTGAGTCAGAAGGGACCCATGAAGATCATTGAGTCCAACTTCTATCATTGAGTCCAGCTCCTAAAACAGAGGTTGTCACAGCTTGTTGGTGAGTTGTTTAAAAGAGAGACTCACGTGCATATTTTTAGCTTTATTTGTTTAAGGGTTTATAAATACTTCCTAGAAAACAATAAGAAAAATATATCTGATTCTTCCTACAGGAGAAGGCATATCAGACACAAACTCCAGCATGGTAATATAATGCATTTATAAGGTTTGAGAGCTGATGAAAGTCAGTGGTTTAGTGGTTGTTATTCTGTTCAGGAATGATTACATTTTACAGATAAAACACTATGCACTTGCTTAGGTTCTGCAGAAGCATTCAAGATTTCTAAAAGCCATGTTTGTGTTTAAAGACTGAACAGAATAATAATCTGTAAAACCTACTTTGTTTGAAGAGTTTGCAATCTCATCCTGTACAGGAATGATTAGGAAACAAAATGTCACTCTGTGTTAATGTAACCTCTGTCTTGCCTAGTCTTGCTTTGGTGTGTGATGTACTGTGTAGCAGCAATCACCAGATAAGTTTTGTTGGATGTTAAGCCCGAAGAGAGACATAACCGTGTGATTCCTCTACCATTCATGTTGTTTGTCCCCAGGCAGGTATTCAGGTTTTATAAGTGATGAGCTCATTGAGATTTCTGCTTCTTAAAAGCACCTCAGGGAGACATTTGTCTGTTTGCCATTCTGTATTTAAACTCTCCAACTGCAGAAATGGTTGCAATGTCTCCATTCAGCTGTAGAATCAGTAGCTTAGATTTGTAACACACACATCTTCCTATGGATGGTTAATGCTGGTTAATGAATCAGCTTTGGAAATCAAACAGAAATAATCATGAGGAATCTTCTCCTCATGACACGTAAACACTTTCTACTTACTCTTTTAATTGTGCATTTGTGAAGTTTTCTCACAAACCAAGGGTGTGCTGAGTCCACTGTTTGAAAGAGTGGATCACCCATGAATAGCAGGTGTAAGGAGTGGTGGGGAGAGGCTTAGAAAAATGAGCCCATGAGAATCAGAACCATTGAATGGCTTGGGTTGGAAGGGACCTTGAAGATCATCTAGTTCCAGCCCCAAGAATAAAATAACTGAAATCAGAAACCATTTTGGAAAATGTCTGCAACACAAGTCTTCAGCAAGAATCTATTTTTAGGAGAAAACCAAATTGCTTTTGGCTACAGTAGGAATTCTGGACATAATTCTGCAATCAGTTTAAACTAGTGCACAAGATGTACAAATGCCAATTATATCTGTCTCGCCATATTGCATTTTGATATTTAAACTGCCTGATTAGTGCAGTCTCCCATACTAGATGATAATCCAGCTGAAGAATATTAATTTTCCTAAGAAACATAAACAGAAAGCTAATTTAAAAACAACAAGAAGATAACAAAAACTCTCTATGCAAGGAACATTCTATCTTCCTATTATTAATAATATAGTATGTGTCCAGGACTTTTTATGTTAAAGAATTTGAAAGCACTTTAGAAACTGGTAAACTCTTCTGTGTATAGCATCACACTGCAGTCTTAGAACAGGACAGCTGTTTAAAGTGAACAATAAACACAGTCTTGTAGAGTGCCAGAAGAGGCAGACACAGGGACCTGTAATAAAGAAGGTTGTGACAGTACAAGTTTTCCCTTGATGTGAATGAAACATTTAGCTAGCTTTAAAATGGCTGTCTCAAAGTTTTAGACTGCTTGCCTTTGCTGTGTTTAAAGAACTGGCCTGTATGAAGGTAACTCTCATGACATCCGTTGATGTGGAAATGTAGGCTGCAGGAGTTGTCAGTGCAGAAAACAAAGGCCTCACGTATGTACCACAAATAATATATATATATATATATATATTTATCCAACATAGGAACTATGGAGAACAGTCAGACTTGTTCTGATAAGGTCATGCCAAATCATGCTACACATCACCCCAAGGACGGAATAGATAAGGTTAGGATATAAAAGAGTGTTAGGAGTTGGTGTAAATAAGAGAAGAAGAAAGAGAAAAAAAGAGAAGAAGATGAAGTTAGAGGGAGAGAAAAAGAAGAGCTTGGTGGGGAAAGAAGAAATTGGAAACTGAGGAGATGCTGTGTCCTCTTCTCCTCCACCCAGTCAAGGATGCCTTCTTGGTAAGCTCTGCATCTTCACCCTTTGGTGAAGAATACTCAGGATAGTATAAATCCTTGGCAAGGCTCTGAAACAGGCAAAGGTTGAACTATAAATACTTCCAAATTTCTGAGACTGTCTCAGTGAGAGCCCTGCTAAGGGCTCTCTGAAACAGGTAAACGCTGGACTCTAGTAAGTGTCCTTTGACATCACAGTAACACACATCTTAGAAGTGAGTGCCCAACGCCATGCATTCTGAATACCATGTTTTGTAGTTCTTCAGATGTGCATCCAAACATCTCTTTCATCATGCTTTGTAACAACTTGCTTTACCTCTCTGTCTATGGTGAGCTGATGGATTCATTCCTTCTTATTTTGCTTAACTAGTAGGTCTTTTGAAACAGGGCTCTCTCATATTGCTCTCTAATTTTAGTGACTCTTTCAGAAGTATGGTTTTTTGATCTGTGACGTATCTCAGTGTGAGCTAAGTGGCAGAGCGCAGAAAGTAGGAGAGACCTGTACAATGTTCTATTTCTTCTATATACTGGTATCTGGGCATTGTCTAAGCAACTCTCAGGGTCTTCTTAGTGCCTTAAAGAAATCAGATGTTAAATATCATCCTAATTTCCGCTAACAATCAATTTCTGTTGTCTGCTGAGAAGTTGTCATAACTTAGAGTATCGGATTAACCAGCCTGGAAATTGGAAAGAAAAAACAAACAAACAAACAAACAAAAAACCCACAGCACTACTGAATGATTTTTCTCAGGATAAAATGCAAAGAATTTGAAGATTTAGGCTGGAAAGAGCTCAAGTGGCTGTGGCGACTATGTTTTTTTCCCCTCATGACTTTTGTTATTTGCATGTGGTACGCACTTATATGTCTTGGTGTCCTATATAAATACTGGCATTAGAGTACTCTTTTAGAATACAGACCTATAAGGGAATAGGTTGGTATTATACTTGTGTCAAGCCAAATCTTAGTGCTGCTAAAAGCTTTCAAACCTCTTTGCCTGTTCACTGCAGGGCAGCTACAGAGCAGTAGCATAACTTTACTTTTATTCAGTGCTTTAATCAAGTAGACACTCATATCTTCATTAAATACAGGATTGCTGAAGTGTTTTAATTTCATTCTGTTCTATTTCAAGTGACACTGATTTGCTCAGGATTATTTTGGAATTGTTGTGTAGAAACAAGTTTATCTTAAGCCTGCCTGAGATGTTAGGGTTTGGCAGAGCTGGTTAATGTTAGTAAGTCTGAAAAAATCACTTCCAAAATTAAACCAACCTTCCCCAAAACCTTTCATGAACTGTTGGTGGCAGCAATGTAATATGCCAGTCCATTCAAGGTATACTGGGAAGAGACCAATATGCATCCAAGAATTTTATTTATTGAAAGCAAGACCTTCAGCATCTGAAGCTTCTCATTTCCACCCTCATTGACCTTGCATTTGAGATTCTGACTGCAACAGGATCAGAATTGATGGTGGTGACTTATATTTCACTCTCGCTCTTGATTTCACTTTGATGTCCATTCAAAATGATTGACTTGCAAAGTAGTTCTTCTTCCGTTGGGTCTAGAAGAGTGAAGATGAATAATCGTGGAGATTTTGTTCCAAGAAGAATATCTGTGTATCATCCATATCATTTTGGAAGAAGAGGATAATGCAACTATAAAATAATATGTTTTAATTATGTATATTTTTACTCACAGTATATTTACTGTGGAATTCCTGACAGTTATTTTGAAGATGCCTTTGACTTTTCACTTATACATATTTCTCTTTAGATAATTGAAAAAATCTACTAGCAGAAGACACTAAACTATGGATTGAGGCTATGAATGAAACATTGTTGTTCTCTTATTATAAGTCAATGTATTTCAAAGATCATACATTTCTACTCATCCTAAAATGACTTAAAATGTGAGTTCTAATAAAGTTCTCTCAGCTTATGTACTTACAAGGTTATATGTATGCATACAATTAATTTACTGCTCTATTTGCAATACTATTAGAATTGCTTCAGTGTTCTTGAGATTACATTGTCAGTTGTGCACAAAACTTAAGGTTTACAAGAAGAGCATTAAATTTTAACCAATTGGGTAACTAATCTGGGAACCATTTGAAAAATGCTATTGTGTTCAATTATTTTTTTGTAAAAATACTTGGCCCAGAACAGGAGACAAGTATAAACATAAATCCTGGTTTAAAGAGTTTGCAATTTAAAGCCCTTCAGAAAATTACTTACATGCATATGAAAAATCCAATTAACATTAAAGTTATGCACTGTCAAATATAGGGAATGGTTGTTTTCTAACACAGGATTAGTATTAATGTATGATATTGGCAGCATATGGTTGACAGGCTGTCGAAGACATGCTGTTACTTCAGGGTTTCTTTAGTAATTGGCTTCAAAATACATTTTATTATTTGAAAAAAAGAACAGTTCTGAAAGAGCCAGCAATGCAACTCAAATATCTATGAGATGAGATATACATAATAAAACCTTGAGTTGTAGATAATGAAAGCACAGATAAATTATAAAAGCAATAACCCAGACCTTAAAAACAGGTTGGAGAAGTGAACGACTACAAAGTTCATTACCTGTAATCCTACAGGATTCACATTTCTTTTGAGGGAGGATCATTGCAGGCATAGATGCAGAACACTGAATTTATAAGCCTCTAAGATGTTTCTAATTTCCCTATCAAATACATAAATTTTGGAAAAGGGTAGGCAGTTTATGTGAAATAAAATGCTTCTTTGAACAAAAACATTATCATACCAAATTAGCAATTGCTAATTGAGTGCCAGATACAGTATCTGGCTGGAAGGGGGTATCTTTGCATGGCAATGTGACAGCTTTATAAATACTCTACTACAGGAAATTCTTCTGCATGTCTAATTGTTAACACCACATTGCATTCACAAGGTTATATAAAAGCTGCCAGACGTTACTCAGAGCAAATGAGAGCCAAAGAACACCCAGCTTTCAAGTTAGTATTGCTAATAATATTGTACAGGGGAAATGTCTGTCAAAGCAGAGGTCTAGGGATGTATGTACTGCTTCCATTATTATTTATATTACAACAGTATGCAGGTATTCCAGACAAATTTAGTTCTCCTTAGACACACTGCATACAGATAGAAAGGGATGCTGCCTTTGAGAGCTTAAATCAAAACAAGATAGGTGAGACAAGGAAAAGCAGAGGAAAAAAGATACATACTGATTTCCTTCTGGCCAACCAACAAGTGAGTGACAGGCAGATGGGTTGGGTCCATTCCCCTTGCCCTTCCCCAAGAACAGTTCAGGGCAGGCATTCTAGCTGCCCAGATGGCCTGATCTAGAACAGTGGCATCAAACACCTGCTTTGCAAAGGTGCCCATGACCAAGATACCTGGGAAGACAATTTTGGGTGGATCTGCCAGCTATCCAGTCCCTTGTACTGCAGACAATACCATTACCCCTCTGGTTCCAAGGCTTCTGTTAGGTATATAAAACAGGATGCTTGAGAAGCACATAGCCTAAGCTGGACTTTATTATTATTTTATTTTTATAAGCAAAAATATAAGAGGAAGCTCAGAAGTTGTGTGCTTAGCTAGCTTGTCCTTGTCCTGCCATGTTATCCTTCATAGTTTTACACATATACTCTTCCTTAGGCGTACATGAATAATTTTCCCTACGTTTTCATATTGTTCTTCAGCACAGTGAAGCAGCAGATATTTGGCCTTTGCAAAAATTGTAAAAATCAAGATGTAAGCAAAGGAAGAAATTGTGTAAGCTATAGAAATTAGACAAAGACACTAGTACAATAGTCTGGTGCAAATATTCATTAGGGTGCAAATATTTGTTAGAACAAATAAATATATGATCCGACCTTTCCCTTATCTTCTGTTCTTAGTGCAGCTTAGAAAAACAAAGCTAGGACAAACAGCGTGTAGTCTTGCAAGAAGGAACTTGCTTCAAAAGCCTGCTCCAGCCTTCTCTAATGTTTCTTCTCTTGCAAGGCAAAGGATACCATCCACGTTAATCTTTTTTTTTTTTTTTTTTTTTTTTTAACTCCTTGTCACGGATCCTCAGTTTCAATGAAACTTGGTAGATCTGTATTTAGAAAAGTAATTTCTTGATGTCTTAATGACTTTTGCAAGACTCCATTACCTATCCAGAAGTCAAGTCTATTCATACAAAATATTTATATACAGGTAACTACTGGCTATCACATAGCCACGCCATAGAGGGGTGCAGGACAAACATATCTAATGTATCCAGTCCCTCTTCTGCTTTTGGAAATGCCTTGATTTAGGAATCAAGGTTATTTGCTGTTAGTGCCTATCATTATTCCCACTTTGCTTAAGGTCTGCAGACATATACTGCAAGTAAGGCACAACATTTTTTTTTTTTTAATAATGGTCTTGGTACAGGAAATTATTACCCTCAGCGTTCTGCATGATTAAGAACAATTCCAGCCCATGCATTTCAAATGGCGTGGAAAATCAGATGTTCTACACTGCTAACATTTCTCACATGGCTCATTTTGTGATTAACAAGAATCTCACTAATGTGACTTTTATTTTTGAATATTCAATTGCAGTTTGTACGCCTTTAATGGCATACCCACTATTTGTTTTTAAACTACTCTGGCATACAGTGACAGCAGAGGCAGGACCATTAGCCTTCATTACAAAACTAAATAATGGAAACACTCATCATTATCCTGATAATGCCATTCAGTGTCATACTGCCAAATGCCTATTTTCCCTGACATTTCTGCTCACGACTGCAGATACTGTAATTGCTATGAGACTTCCTCATTTTTTGGTGTGCTCATTTTTAAATGACAATATTGTGAAATATATCTGTCTACTGATAGTTTCTCTAGTCCCATTGAAAACCTTTTCAGTATTCCTTAGGTTGTTGTAGTGCAACATAAATCTACAGAAGTTAATGTTGAGAGGAAAATGGGTGAGGGGTGCAACTTGAAATGCTTTACTAGATTAGGTGAACGTGAATGACATGAGAAATCCCTCAAACAAAACCTTTCTTTTTGAACATATAGGCTACAAGACTTATCTCATTTTTGTTTGTGCCTTGCCAATGGTGCATATACTTTTCTCATAGTTTATCTGAATAGAAACTTCTTATGAATGAATATTAGTTTTAAAAAGGCTTTGCCAAGCATCCCAAGTTTTAATGCAAGCATTCATGCGAGATGAGTTAAGCATACATTGTACTCAGTTCACTGGGCATAAGACTGAACTGTTTGAAAAGCTCTAGATTTAAGTTTGTATATCCACTTTGAAGTAGCTTCAACAGATTTAATATTCCAGGAGCTAACATTCAACACTTGCTGTAAAATGAGCTTTCTGAAAATGAGCTCCCCTTAAAATATCAGCACTGAAATCCTGTCAGAGGTCCTGCTCAGGAATGAAGGTTCCATCTTTCCCTTTTAGCATCAAAATAAGCTTCTTATGAAAATCTATCTTATTTATTTTCTTATTCAAATGTTATGTTATTCTGCTAAAAAGACATTTCCATGATGTTATAAGCAATTTTGATAAGTGAAATCCTTGAGGATACTTCACTAGAAGTAGAAAAACAGAAATTATACTGATGGAAAATATAAAGTTGTTTTTCAAATCTAAAATTGAATGACTGTGTTTTCCCTTTAATGTGGAGTCATTACATGGATAGCTGCTATAGTAAGTGTATGATCAAATGTCAGGCAGTGTGCAAATATCATACTAATTTATGCAGTAGAGGAATACCAATCAGCCCTTGGCAGTAACCATGACTGGATGACTGGATCACTGGATGACTAGAGTTTTAACTTTTTGGGTCTGAATCTTACTTTCATTTTCTCCCACAGTAAGTGTTTCTACAAATTCTGCCTCCACATGTGCAGCTGATCATGCTGGACAACATGTTTCAAGTGTGATGCTAGGAAAAATTCCTGATCTTGTGCCTACAATCTGGAGGCACCATGAGATGACTTTCCAGACATTTACATTTTTATTGGCAGTTGTCTTGACAAAGTTTGGAGTAAAATAATCTCCCATTAGAACTAGGATTCATATATATATATTTTTCCTTTTATCATGGAGTAATAAGCCAGAACCTGCTGTTCTGTGCAGCTTTATACATTGTGCTTAGGGACATGGTTTAGTGGGTGATATTGGTGGTAGGGGGATAGTTGGACCAGATGATCTTGGAGGTCTTTTCCAACCTTAATAATTCTATGATACATATTGAATAACTCATTTTAATAACCTACCTTAAAACTTAGGAAATGGCAGTTGTCCTGTTGAGGTTGTGTCTTGCATCTAGTTACTGAAGTTTATCAATGATCTGCAGTTACTATTTTGTTTTGAAAATATAATTAAAGTATACATTAACCAATATCCTGCATAACAGACAACAGATATAAAAGGACATCATCTCTTCAAATATTGGTTTCCTCACGGACCGGATACAGGAATGAAACAGAGGAACTTATTAGTTTCTTTATTTGCTGTAACATTTTTTTACAGTCACACAGAATACTAAATTTTACATAGCCCTCTGGTATACCAGCACCGGCCAATTATATTACTGCTGGTAATCAGTTTACTTATCTGCCATATTTCTGTCACATTAGCTTTGTGTGTAAGAATGCACACTGTGCAGTCTAGAAATCTTTTCCATTGCTTATATTTGTATTCATCTCACATGCTGAGCAACTAGGCTTGCACTTTATGGGAAGTAGTGGTTGATCAGTACGGGAGTGAAAACCTTATTGTGAAAGAAGGCAAATTAAGACACTCTGGTATCTTTCAAATGTGCTAGTATATAGGAGGGGAAAAAAAAAAGCCTTAACATTTGTTAAAGTAATAGCTTGTAGAATTGCTCAATATTGCATACAATTTAACCCAATACAACTTGTTGTTTTCTGTTCGTTTGTTTGTTATTGGTTATTCTATGAGATAACACAACTGTCTTTAAATGAAAGCTCTCTCACCTGATTCAAGGTCAGTATGTAGGCATTATGCAAGTTCATGCCCAGAGCACCTACTGTGGAGCCAAGGACAGGCTAAATTTTTATGCAGCCATAATCCAGAACAATGTAATCATCAAAGAAAGGAGACACAGAATGAGGACCAAAAGGCTGTTGGACAGCAGGCACCATTTAATTCCTCTCACCATTGGCATGCTTCTGCCAAACCTAACAGAATAATTTTGCTGTCACATCTCTGCAGCTTTTACTGGCATAACTAACATAAAGCAGACATGTCTGTTGTCAAAATATCATCAAAGATAACCTGTGTTTTACCTAATCATCCTGAAATCATGACAAGCTGGATAATTGGAGCTGCCTCACTCCTTGCGTGACATCCTCTCTGTGACCCATCATTTTTGAGGGCATCTTTCCCTTTAGGTCCTCCTGAAAATTGTGTCCAACATTTTGATGGATGTGAACTGCTGAGTGATAGAGTAATACAAAGTGCAGTGCAGCACTCTAATCTCAGTTATTAATGTGCAGATAATAATTACATTCCATTAGTAAATTGGCAGGATACATTCAATTCTTTTGCTTGCAGTAAAATTTATTGGTATTTTGGCAAAATATGCCTCATCCATTTCCGAACAAGTAAGCGAATTTTAGTGCTTCAAGTCATAAAAACAGAAAACTCGTACTTGGAAGAACTAACAAGTGGCTAAGAATTGATTGGCTTCTGACATTTTACATTGAAAGATGGCTACCAATGGCACTACTTGTATTTTTCATCTACAATATTCCAACTAGAAGACTATTTCAGAAATTCAATCATTTGGTGAGGAATTTGTTCCTAATTTCCATTCCAGATTTATTTTTTACTGTTGTATACTCATTTGTATTAGAATTAATGCATAATTTTTTCAGCTTAAATATCTCCTTTCATTGCTCTTTGTATATAAAGATAATTTAATCTCTTTCAGCATTCAATACATTTTTTTTCTTTCTTTTTTTCTGTCACCAGATCTTTTGAAATGTTGTATGTACACTTTAATTCAAATCTGAAATAGCACCCCTTCTTATCTGCGCATTGATTGTTTGAGGAAGCTCTCTACTACCATGAGGGCCAAAAATACTTTGTTTCCTGCCATTGTAACAGTATTATTTTTTTTTCCCCTAGCTCTGGCAGAGTTCAACTGTTGACATGATCATACAGTTCAAAGCAGTATTTCTTTCACTAATAATATTAAAAATGTTTCTGTTCACGTTCAAGATAAATTCTTTAGTCCTACATAACTCATTACATAACCTCAGCAAAAGCTTTTTTACAAATCCTTTTTCATCTTGAGAACTATTCTATTGCGCTTTCCGTACTCTGTATTTGATGTTGTCACATCCTGCTTCAGTAGTTCTAGTTCTTCACCTCATTACTCAGGTTTTCTGCATTACTCCACAAACAGCTTCATTGCTTCCTTCTGATTTCATGATATTTCCTAAAACAGTTCAATATAGCCAACCTGATCAATTCTCTCACCCACAGAAGTTTGTTCATTCAATTCCTTCCGTTTGTTCTTTCATTCCTTCTTTCGTTCCTTCTTTCATTTGTTCTTTCATTCTTTTGTTCTTGTGTCTTTTATCTTATTCTTTAGTATAGCCTTATTCCAGACCACAGCCTTGTTGTTTACATTGTTTTTCACCTGTTATTTTTTAACACCGACAGTGGAGACAGCATAAATCTCTCCCAGCCATAACAAAACACTTGCCTCCTAGATGGATGTTTTCCTTCATCTATTTTTGTAGTCTTGGTTGCAGAAAGTCAGTGCTCCAGGCAGTCAGGTGTAAACTCCCCTGAGAACTGTGCTCTTTCTGTGAGTGGTTCCTAAAGACTAAACATCTCAAAGTCCTCTCCCTCACACCAATTCCTGAGACATCTGTTTGGTGTGATAATATTCATGGCTTCAACCTCCTCCTCAAGGAGCAAGGAGTGGGCCACATCACCAATGTTTAGACATCTGCATGGGTATTTCTAGGTTGTAATCCATCTCCTGGCAATGTGTGTATTTTGGTGAGATTAGTCGTATGTGTCAGCTTCTCTCCTTTGACCCCAAAGGAAGCCCATATCAGGAGAGGAGAACTGCTTTGTTTCTCTATGAGGCTGTATCCACACCACAAAACTGAAGGTGTTCAGGCATGTTCCCGGACAGCGAACACATCTGGCTTGAGGCTATGCCAACAACCTCTTGCAAAAGGATGACTGCTTGTGAAGAGTCCATTGGGAAAGGTTCTTTCGAGCCCTTGGATCAGTTTAGTCCCTTAGTTTTGCCTGGGGACGGTATGGGAGAGAGATGTATGACTTGAGACAAAAGCAGTCTGGGGACAACCTTAATGGCCTGGCAACAATTCTGGGTATCATTTCACATTGTAACAATGTCTTCTTTAAACCTGTTATAACTTTGTCCCAAGTCTGGTGTAATTCTTCTCCAGCCTTTCCAGTGGGAAGTACTGTCCCAGCCAGGAAGAATTAATGGTGTTTTGATGTACCCAGGTTCACTATTTTCAAGTGGAAAACTACTCAGTATTTGTGGTCTTTTCAGTTCATTTTGTGGATACTAAACTGCTTGGTAACTAAATATACTCTAAAGAGAGGGTACATTTCATGTAATTGCTCAATATTCTATTGTCATCAGTCCTTGTGTGGCTGTGGTGGAAAGTGAATGGTTCAATATTCCTTGATAAAAATGCTTATATTAAAGAGCTTAATTTCTTTCTCTACCCATTTACTTCTCCACTGTTTGTTTTTATGCCCACTCTCCCTTTTGTGAATTTGACAGGAAAATATGGAATAATTTTTGCTGTGGTTCTGGCCACAGCTGGCCTGCATATGACATTTTACCTACGATATCATGTGCCGAAGTAGTTCATTAATGCTTCCAAAGCAATCATCACTACGTCTTAAATTTTTTTTTCTTGTCCTTTTAACCCAGCAGAATTATGGAATTGCTTTCATTCTGAGATGTAAGTTACAAGATATCAGGGCTTTTGCCTTAACATGTGCTTTATTTTTTCAAAGGTACCAGTGGGAATTCAGCTCCAGAACTGCAAGGAAGGCCAGAGCCCTGCAGCATCAAAGAAATGTCTGAGCTATGCCACATTGTTTGATATTCATAGGCTCTGCTTTGCTCCATGAGTGGGTGCCTCTGCTCTTGAAAGCATGCCAGTGCTCCTTATTTCTTCCATCCATGGATGGATGGTATTGCCCACATATTTTTGTAAAGCAGCTGGGAGATAAAATACACTGTATATTTGACATGTCATTATAGTAACATTACAATAGCTATTGTGTCTTTGTGTACAGTAGATATTTGTGTCTTTGGCCATTAAATCAAGATTTTAGTAGGAGGATAAAAGCAGAGCTTTCATTTTTAGTCAGCTAAAATTTTGATTTCTACATAATTGCATTCATAACACATTCAATGCCTATGATGACTTTATGTCCCTCTACAAAGGGCTCTTCCTCTATGTGAAGAATTGTCAAACCCTTTCTCCAGTCCACTGTCATGAAAGGTGGAACTAAACCTGCAACTTCTAGGCACGTGCATTCCTGCTCCCATAGCACATTTGTGCTCCTTGTCAACCCTGCCAATCCTGTCAATCCTCCTGTACTCTAGCACAACACTTGCAAGAGAAAGATCCCTCTCAGTGCATCTGTGGGAGGGAGTCCTGTTGGGCTTCAGTCCCATTTCTGTATTCCATGGGGCTCAGGGGTCTCTGCTGTTCTTCGTGGCTGTGACAGTGAGGAGATTACTGACATATGAACTTTGCTTCTGACACAAGGACCAGGTTTTGGAGCAGGTCTGTAGGGAGGCTCAACTGCAGCCCCACTGAACCCCCAGGCCAGGGCCAGATTCCTCTCGGCCAAGTTCACCTCACTTCTACTGGGCTGCACCCATGACATAAAACCTCTGGTGACGCTGAGCGATAATAAAATAAATGCCTTTATTTTTAATAGATGGACAAAACAGACCCAAAACTAGACAGTATTTTCCTGAATTGCATGGGCACTATTGAATACAATACAAATGATGTTAAAACATATATATCTATATTATGCTTCTTATCTGCTTTGTTAGTTATAGTCTTTATATAACATCTCTGACACAGACAAAAATATACTTTTTTATTTTTAACAACAGCCACAAATACTGCCCTGATTAATAACAGACTTACAATAACTCACTGTCTAACTGCACATGGTACTTGATCAAAGGGCAGAAGGAAAAATGAGTAACAATTTTTTTCCTACGAGAAATAGTTGAAATCCTAAATTATTGCACTATAAGAAAATAAAAGACTAAGTCTGACTTTTACTTTATTTGATCACTTAATGTTTACATTCAGTTCAGGTTCACAAAAGCATGTTTTATTTATAATACATATACTATCCCATATGGACAAATATAGATGAAATTATAACTTTTTTGATGTCTCAGCTATGTATTGACTTCGATTTTATGAACACATTTCATGCAAAGGAGGTAAAAAAACCTGTCAAATAATTGTTATTCACAGATGTTAAGAATCCAAACGTGAAGTGTATGATCTTGATATGAATATTTTATCTAGAAATCTTAGGCTCAGAAACAGTAACCTCTGTGTCTGAAAACGAGCTGTTTACTTCACTGATTGTAGATCAAATTTACTGCACACACTACTACTGTCTACAAATGGCAAAAGTGGAGAAGGAACATTTGATGATTCACAGGAAAATAAAGTCTACTTGAAGAATCACATCCTATTGGCATTTTGCTTGTAGAAACAACTTGGTTGTATTCTGTTCTCTCTCTCTCTCTCTTTTTTTTTTTTTTCTTTTCTTGTCTTTTTTCTTTTTTTTTTTTTTTTTTCTGCAGCTGTCATAGATACAGCCTTTGGTTATATGATCAGCTTTGTATAAATCTAATGGTAGGATAGATGAACTAAGGCAAGAAAACTTGTAAACAGACTTTGCATGGATTGTTTTAGTTCGGATTGTGAAATCATCCAGTCCACAGTGCAGCCCACCAGTGCAGCCACTGCAGCCATTGTTGGACTCATGCAAAGACACACACGGAGACTTGCCATGTAGAAAGCAGAGCTGAGGTCAAACTATGAACAGACTTCTGTGTTGCTTTTACCTTTTGCATGATAAACCTTCCATGGCTTGTAACAGTGCAATAACCTTTCAGTTTCCTCAGAGAGGACTGGAAAACCTTGTAGGAACCATTTTCTCCCAGAAAGTGTAGTTCCATCTAAACAGGAAAACTTGCAAAATCACAGTGATCTCACAAGAATATTCAATAGGACAAACAGTATAAAATATTCTGATAATGTTGAAAGCATCTGGGTTGAAATTTTTGGACCAACACATTTTAATTTTTCATTTAACATTTCATATTAAGCATTTTAAAAGCCTTTATGTTTTTATAGAAATGAGGGAATACAAGAGAATTAAAATACCTTAAAAGAGTCCAGCTGAATCCCCTTGCCCATTTCCCTCTCCTCCCACTCTTGAGAATTTTGAAATACATAATACAGAAATGCTGCTGGCCAATATGCAGCCTCTCATAGTGAAATTTTACCAATTCCTAGACAAAACAAAAGTAAGATAAAAATTTCAGGAAAATTTATAGGTAGCTGTCAATCAGGATCCCCTAACTTAATTTGAAACCTCAATGTAAAGCATTGGCTATGGAAGCAGGTAAAACTCACTTGGTATTTCCTCATAAAAAGGGATTCAGGCTAGTGGATTTGGGTCAGAAATGGATAATAATTCATCAGTGGCTCTGTTCTTCCCTCTCTTTCTTCCATGTGATTTCTTTCTGCTTCTCTTTTCCATTGTTCAATAGGCAATGAACAGTCTGGGCTTGTGTCTGGTTTGTGAGATCTGCAGCACCCTGAAATTCATCAGTAGCTTGTTCACTCACCCCAGAGGAACTTATATTTTCTTTGCTATATTGACTCTTCTGGGGCTTGGTGTAGATCTTGATTTTGATTTCCTCCACCCAGAGCACACCCAATACTTGTTCACACAGTAATACTGCAGTTCACAATGCATACCCAGAACTCAAATGTAGTATTATTCCTAATGCACTGTATGCAGGAAAAAAATAATATCTCTAAAATTAATTTTATCTTCATATGAAATATATATATGCCATTAAAACTCCACAAAAGGAGCAAAAACATATCTAAGGATTCAACCTTGAGAAAGTTTATGTCAACACTGAATGTACAAGTTGATGGCTTCTTCCTTTAGCAGCAAAACCTATTTTTACACTTTCTATCCTCCAGCATATTTCCTCCTGCTGTAGATGTTAAGAAGAAATTTTCACCAGTGACTAGCAAGAGGAGGATATCTGGATTTCACTTGCATGTTTTGTATCACGCGTAGATATTAAAAAGAATTACTGGAGCATAACTCTTAATTGTACTAGCTATTAGATCTTCCACTGTGAAAGGCACAGTACCAGTGAGGACAGACACAATCATCTCAGCCGTGGGCAAACGGAAACAAAATTGCGTGTTCCCTGCTGGCCAGACCGAAGTCAGAAGAGGCTTAATCTCCCTACTTTGATGTTCCTAGCCAGCTGTACAATTTATGAGTGAAGTCACACCTTGGTCTGAACGCTGCTGGTGCTCCTCAGAGGCACGAAGTTTGCCCAGGAGGATAGCTGTTATAAAGGAGTCTAGTCTATATAGACAATGCTGTGTGTTTTGCTGTGCTTGTGGGTTCAGCTTTCCTTTCAGATCCCCTCCAAGCTGCTGCTGCTTCTGGAGGTGGACACTTATAGACATGGAAAGCTCTCCACCAAGCTTCTCTTCCCATAGGAAATCAATTTTTTGAGAAAAGGTGATTTTCCATGGAAAATTTACTCTTTCCAGAGTAATCCCAGCAAGTCCAACCCCAAAGACTTTTTGTTGTATTTGAGACTATGCTTTTTTTTTTTTTTTTTTAAAATAAGTGAAAAATGGGCATTTTCCCCATGGAAAGCCCTTTAATCTTAATTTTTTCGAGCAGCCTCCTTCATTCTCTTTACTTTTCAATATTTGCTCCATTGTTGTGGTTGCTCGGTGCCAGACTGATTTGCTTAGTGTTCATTTTGATGATAAATCAAGATAAGGCTTCTTTCTACAACATTGCAAAGTTCTATTCAGTTCATAAAAGTTCTGTCATTTTTCACAAGTTGAGTTTCAACTCCAATTATTGCTTTAAAATTGTTGTTATCCTCCATTGGTGACAGCCACTAAACACAGGAAAAAGAACACCTATAATTACATACTTTGCTTAAGGTCATCTTGCATTAGGTATAACATCACTTTAAACCTGTGATTTAATCTTCTTTTTTTAATGAATATATAATGTTTAGCACTCCCATAAGGAATTTATTAATATTTGCACATTTTGCTGTCTTATACAAATTATAAAATACTAGATTTGTATTCTTTGAAACACTTTATGAGGAAAAGAATACCAGACCAAAAACCCAAGGAAGTTATATATCTGTCTGCCCAGGCAACTAGCTGTTTAGTAATAAATCACTTATAGCTGTGACAATATATTTTCATACAATTCCAATAAAATGTTGACTGATAGTATTTTAAAGTGACTGTATTATAATTTCTTCATATGATGTCTTAGCTAAATAACTGTTGCACTTTTCTCCTACTTATATTTTCAATTGTAAATATTTTTTTAATTACATAGTGTATAGTTCTGGGTGTAAAGAAAGGGATCTGAGTGTATCTTTCAGTAAACAGACTATGATCTTATCCAACATGTCAGATAACACCAGATAAAAGTTCCTCCCATGGGATGCTCCTGCTCATAGAACCAACTTAAAGTGGTATTTTATTCCAAAGTTTTGTTTTTCTTCTGATAAAATGCCTCTGACTATTCTTTGTAGAATACCCTGCTTTGCATTGCTTTGTCTGTGGGTATAGGACTTCTTAATTATCTTCAGTGTTGGACAGCTCTGGACTTGAATCAACATAATTAAAGGCTTCCTTGTTTGTGAATGTTGAAGTCAAAGTCAGACTGTGTCGTGGATTTACAGGTGCAAGTTCGTTTAATACAATATTGTCACTTTTTACAAGAGTTGCTTTGTCCATGTGTTCTCTGCTGTACCTCGCAACCACAGCATCAAGGAAGTCCAGCTTTGGTGGTAAAGTCCCACTCTCAAATAAGTATTTGGCTATGTAGGAGACAATAATGTTAGTAAAGAAGGAGGTAAGCATTGCAAGTGTTTTAAATGGGAATCGCTGGATATAGATATTATTTTCATCTGGATAGCAGCCAGGATAGTAGATCAAGGGCTGAAGGTAAAGGTACGGTTCTCCTCCAGTTATTCTGAGAACAAGGCCAAATAAATATCCTGCAATGGCACCATAGGTGTTGGTTCCTTTAATAAATAGCACACAGAGGAGCTGAGGGAATATGATGATATAAACAAGGTCAGAGCTGAGGTACCACAGGCCGTAAACAGATGAAGCCAGCAGTGCCATTGCTGTTGCTGATGCTCCAAACAGAAAAACAGTGATTCTCATGACCCATACGATTTCCCTGTCTGAGGCCTGCAAAAAAAGTGCAGTGTTAGGTGTTTTTTTGTGGTAATATACATATGCTTTCATTTATGAGCAGAGTGTGTATAAGACACTACATTGTAAAAGGAAATTTTGCAAGACATTCAATAATATTTACAAACTAATATCTCTATCTCTATCTCAAGCACAGGAAAAAAAACAAGGGGTGTGGTTGTCAAGTTATTAATCTTTGTTTGTTTGGAAAAAGTTGGGAAATTTGATAGTGTGTCAAAGAAAAAACAACAACAGAGTTGTAGAAATAACTTTTAAAAATAACCACAATATGGATTAACAAGAAAAAAACATCTGTGTCAGAATATTTTTTCTCCATTTCCTAAGAAAATCTGCAACTCACTAGCCTGTTCTGTGCCTTTCCTCTGTGTCAAATGATTTCCTAAGAAATCAGTAATTCAGAAAGATGCCTCATTTCATTAAGTATTTTAGGTAAAACTTAGGGTTGCAACACTAATTAGGAGCTGTTTAGAATAAACTCCAGTGCCATGAAAACACTTGAAAGCTGTCTCCCCTGATCTTTTTCAACTGTGTCATCGGTTACAACCATAAATATTTTGTGACTTTCAATTTACTCAGTATACTGTTAGGAAAGAAATGCTATACTTTTTCTACTCATAGGCAGGAATGTGGAGGAGGTGTTTCATTAAGAAATGACTCTCTGTGCTTCACCTAGTAAAAGTCTCACTGAAAATTTTCTCTAAAAATAAAAAATGGAAATGTAATCTCACGTTTTGCCGAAATGAGAGCTGGTAAATGTTCCGAGCAAACATAGAACTTGCTGATAAAATCGAAGAGTCAGCCGATGACATGACGGCAGCAGATACCGCACCAAGGCCAAAGAATGAGATATAGACTGGACAAAGGTACTGGAGCACAATCGGTAAAATCATATCTGCTTCTTTTTTAGTCATGGGGTCAGGGACACCGTACTCAGTCTGATTCCAGGCTGCAACATGGACACCAGTGTGTTGTGAGTAATGTGCAGTCATCAGCTACAGTATAGCTTTACTTCATGTATAGTAAAATATTTATATTGCTACATTTTCATTTGTATTCAGTGACTGAATTTGCTTGGGCTGGACCTAAGCATTTGAGAGAGGCACAGTCCCACTGATTTCTGTTAGGCAGATTTAATTCTGCTCAGCATTTTTCCTTACCTCTAAGCTAAGTTTGACCACATCCTGTGGTAATGCAGTAGAATGTGTAGTATTAAATCTACACGACCCATAAACACCATTTTCCTCAGTAAAATCAACCTGAGATCCAAGTTCATTTGTGATGTGTTTAACTACTCACTTGAATTATTACAGGTTCAAAGCTCAAAGCTTTGTATTAAACATTTTTAATAGAGCTTTTCTAACAGCTGAGCTACATGGTCACTGCAATAGGGACAACTCTCACTATGACAACAAAGGTGACAAGGGTGTTTTGATCAAGACAATAAATTCCTGATAAATGACTTTCCTGAAACAACTAGAATAAAACCACAGTCACTTTACACTTATAACTGTTATGATAAAATAAAAATACTAGCAACTAACTCAAGAAAATGTGAGAGAACCAGCCCTGCAGACCCCCAGGTCAGTGCAGCAGGAGGGCAGGAGGTGCTCCAGGCACGCAGCAGCAGTTCCCCTGCGGCCTGTGGAGCAGCCCCTGGTGGAGCAGGCTGTCCCCCTGCAGCCCATGGATCCCACATGGAGCAGATCTCCATGCTGCAGCCCATGCATGCAGGAGCCCCTGGTGGAGCAGGTGGATGTGGCCTGGAGGAGGCTGCAGCCCATGGAGAGCCCCTGCTGTAGTGCTGCTCAGGGGGAAGATGTAGAAGAAGATGTATGGTGGGAAGGTATTTTTAGTTTGCTTTTAGTTTCTCACTGTACTAGCCTGCTAGGCAACAAATTATATTAATCTCCCTATGCTGAGTCCGTTCTGCCCATGATGGTAACTGTTGAGTGATCTACCTGTCCTCATCTCAGACCATGAGATTTTTTTTTTCTTAATGGGAAAAACTTTAAAACTTAATGGGGTTTTTACACATTTATTATATTACTCATTTTTAATCATTTACCTGTGGATGCTCCAATTGCACCAATGAGTATTGCAGGAAGAGCCATCACAAGACAGCCAAAAGCAGCCAGAAATGACAAAACTTGAGCGTATGTGGCAGATGATGAAGAAAGAACCCGCTGGAAATATGCTTGCCATGGGATTCCTCCTAATGTCTGCAAAAACAATGGACAACATCCTGTTATTGAGGGCTGACACTTTTTCTTTGCTATCATCATATAGAGAGTACATGGAAACATCTCTTGAATGCTGAAAGCTGTGATGCTGCTCTTTCATTTACTTATTAAATATCAGACAGTTAGTAATAGCCGTAACTTGCATTCTTGCAAGTAATGTTAAACCTTTGTAAGACTACTTAAATCCCACTCTTCTAGACAAGTTTTCCTTTGTACAATTAGCAACAACACTTCACATTTGTGTAGTTCTGTAATCTCAAGGTATTGTGAGCTGCATAAATACTTGATGAAGCCTTACAAAAATTTATAAAATAGTATTAGTATATCTCATATTTGGAGAACTTGGCTTCCAGAACCCTTCTCTCCTCAAAATTAGGTTAGTTACTGATAGAATTTGAAAGCAAAATTTTATCTTCCACTGTGAATGCATGTGATCATCTAAACAAGTTCTGTGTACATTCAACCTGAGAATCTGAAAATAATTCTTCCACTGTCTTGATCAAATATGATACCACTATAAATTATGTGCAAAGCAGTAAAAGAATGTTTTATTTTATGGTGGTAACTCTTCTCTTGTTTTGGGTATATATAAATGAAAATCCTGATTAGACTTAAAGTTATACCTGCAAAATATGATATAAAGGAAAAGTTATGCCTGCAAAATATGATATAAAGGATTCTTATCAAAGGCTGAAAAACAAGTGCTAAAATTCTCTCTTTGGAGCAACATTTGAATAGCCTCCACTACGTAAATAACTGCCTATGACTAAACAGTATGGAAAGAAAACAAAGCAAATTGCTCACTAAACTTGAACAGTCCAGTTCTACACACTAAATGAGGCAGGAGGCATTTGGATCTAATAGTGTGTATCCAGGTGTTTCATATATGCTTCATGCACACACAGGGATCAAATGAATGTTTCACAGGCAACTCAGATTTTGACATACTATTTATGGGTGCTTTCCTTTGCAGTATTAATAACATTCCCCTAACAAAGCTTTCAAAATATGTGTAAATTTATTGAGCTCTAATAAAACAAACAAGATGAAAAGGAAATGTGTCACAATTTTGCAACATCAAAGCTTTCCTTTGTTCATCAGCAGAGATGAAACCTTCAAACTTTCAACACAGAATTCAGCTACTTGTGCTAATGCCATACATTTGCTCTCTGAGAATGTCTAAAAAAACCTAAACTGGATAAAATGATGCATTTTACTAACTCTATTGTCAGAAAACCCTGAAGATTTTTGGCTGAGATTGTTTAAAAAAATACAGACAAAGAAATCGCAAACTAGAGTATGATAACAAGTGCTGTAGAGTTGCTCAGGGACACTGAGAATGGAAAATGTTTTCTAACGGAAAGCACTTAATATCCACCAATCCCATGTGTAATATATGGGTGTTAAATAATAAAAACCCTCAGTTCATTCTGGCATGTGTGTGTATGAATTCATCCATCCATCTCTGCAAAGCTTCTGCTACATCACCTTCACCTTGAGGAATATTTAATCATTTGTGTAATGTATTTATTGCCTTCTGCAATATATAAATTACTTTGCCAAGAATGACATCAGTTAAGTATTAGCCACATACTTTTAATTAATTTTAGCATAAGTCAAGTCTTGCAGCCTGATGATATTTAAATTGCATTCCTGGCACTGCTGACTTTGACAGTCATGCCACAATATTGTACTGATATTTCACTGAAATCGTTCAAATGTGCAGAAATATTTAGCAGGAGTCAAGAGGGTAAGAGTTTTCAGGTTGCTGGAAACTCGGATACACTCTGCTTTTTTTTTTTTTTTTTTTTTCAGCTGTAACAGTAACTCAGTGTGAGCACTTAGATGCTTCATTCCTTCACACAAGGCATCACTTACCAGTAAAAGAAAATTGTCCAGCCATGTGTAAATGTCAAGTGAGTTGATAGATCCGAGCCAAGGTGCTTGGTGCACCTGGTGCACAGCTGTGAACCCAATGTCTGTTACTGCAGGATGGGACATCGCAAAGGGTACACTGATCCACTGTAACCAAAGAGAAACACTCTGTTCAATTATAATGTAGGCATGATAAACCCAAGAAATTATATCAACTTTGGTTTGTTTCTCTTCTTCTTGCATGCTGCAAATCAAATTACAAGTTCACGTGCAGAATAGTCAGACTACGTGCCAGAGGAACATCTCCAAAATCCGGAGAGCTTGGTAAGAGATAGCTTACCTCTGTCCCGGACAGTATGAGTGTGAGTAGAGAATTAACCAGTGTAAATCATACCACCAGCAGGAAAGACACATTTATATATTTTCATTATGTTTTCCCTAAACTCCGCATATAGTCTTTACACCTTTTCCTGAACCACACTATAGAGCAATATCTACATATAAAAGCATGCAAAAGATTCAGGATTTCTCAGTATAGGGGGATGAGACATCACAAACACAACTGCAGAATTGGAAATTTGTTTCTAATTCAACAAAACTGTATCATAACAAGAGAGGGGTGCTTTTGGTGAATCTCCAGATCTCTTGCTCCAAAACAGAATCATAGAATGGCTTGGGTTGGAAGGGACCTCAAAGATTGTCTAGTTTCAACCCCCCTGCCATGGGCTGGTAGCCACCCACCAGATCAGGTTGCCCAGGGCCTTGTCCATCCTGGCCTTGAACACCTCCAGGAATGGGGCATCCACAACTTCTCTGGGCAGCCTGTTCCAGTGCCTCACCACCCTCTGAGTGAAGAATTTCCTCCAAACATGTAATCTAAATCTCCCCTCTTTAAGTTTAAAACCATTCTCCCTCATCTTGTCATTATCTGTCTGAGCAAAAAGTTTCTCTCCATCTTTTATTACAAGCCCCCATTAAGTATTGAAAAGCTGCAATGAGGTCTCTTCAGAGCCTTCTCTTCTTCAGGCTGAACATCCCCAGCTCTCCCAGTCTTTCTTCATAAGAGAGATCCTCCAGCCCTCTGATCATCTTCATGGTCCTCCTCTGGACCCTCTCTAACAGATCAACATCTTTCTTGTGCTGGGGGCCCCAGACCTGGATATAACACTCCAAGTGGCAGAGAGGAGGGGGACAATCACCTCCCTTGACATGCTGGCCATTCCTCTGTTGATGCAGCCCAGGATGCAGTTGGCCTTCTGGGCTGCAAGCTTGCACTGCGTGTCAAGCTTTTTGTCCATCAGAACTCCCAAGTGCTTCTCTGCAGAGCTGGTCGTAATGAGTTCTTCTCCCAGTCTGTACTCAGGATTGCTCTGACCCAGGTGCAGTATCTTCCACTTGGACTTGTTGAACCTCATTAAATTCACATGGACCCCATTTTTATAGCTTGTCCAGGTCCCTTTGGATGGCATCTCTTCCTTCTTTGGTATCAACTGCACCACTCAGCTTGGTGTTATCTGCAAACTTGCTGAGGGTGCACTTGATCCCATTGTCTATGTCATTGATAAAGATATTAAACAGCACTGGTCTCAAGAAAGACCCCTGAGGGACACCACTCATCACCGGCCTCCACTTGTACATAGAGCCATTGACTACCACTCTCTGGGTGCGGCCTTCAAGCCAATTCCTTATCCACCCTTCAAATCCAATTTGGAGATTGGGATGTCATGTGAGACTGTATCAAAAGTCTTAGAGAAGTCCAGGTAGATGACATCAGTTGGTATAAATATATTTATATGATATATATATATGTATATGAAATACTCAATACACAATGTGTAAAATACTCAATACACAATATGTTACAGCACTTTTTTACCTCAAGAACAATTTCACTCTGGATTCTTCACTATTTTCAGTTTCTGTGTTTTAATCTGGAGCATCAGTTGTGAAATTCTTCCTGGAAACAGTTTCTGCCAGAAGATGGATTTCCTTCACCAACAGACTTTTTGTGCATTTACTTTCCAACTAATTTTTCAGTGATAGCTCAGTAATTTCTTACCAAGTAAGAACTTGGTAGTTCTTAACTGAAATGAAAACCAGTCTTTATGCTCTCTGGAGCAGACCATTGCAAGCAAAACATCCTTAAGCCTTCAGCAACATCCAAATATAAGCAGACTACCACAGTCCAAATGATTAGATTTAAGTGCATGGAGGTGCAAGGAGATGGGAAATCAAACATCCTCCTCTTTGTTGCACACTAATTGCAACCACTTTTGATGAAGACATGAATTATTGCTATGTTTTGCAGCTCTGCCTATTAATTGGGATGTTCATCAAGTACAGTTTCTCAGTTACATATTAAACTTTGCAAATTTAAGCACTTGGATGGAAAATTTTGCTTCTCAGTGTGCTTAGGCTTTTCTGGGAAATATCACCAAAATGTTTCAACCAAGATATTTGGAGGAAAAAATAAATATATTGCCAAAATGAAAGGATACTAATACTTTTTTTTTTTTTTTGAGAAATTTACAGCGAACGAGGATGTCAAATGGATTTATTGTTCTTTTTGAATCTTAAGTCTCATACATGTCAGAGATGAGCTTCTGAGGAGATGTAGTTTGCACATACTCAGATGAGATTTTCATGGGGTAAATTTCTGAAGGTCCATATGCAGCCTCCATGCCACAGCCCAGGATTTAATAGGGACTGCATTGCAAACACATTATGAGCTTTTGTAATCCGTTCTGGCTCCTGACAGCAACCTAGCTCTTGGTGATCTCAAGGACTACTTCTATATTAGAAAATATAACAAGTCAAGACACTTTATCTGGCCCTGCAGTTCACTGTCATGTCACAGCTCACATCTGTACATCTAGGTTTCCTTTCCCTGCTGAAAAAGACAGCCCTGAACTGCTCCTGGGAATTACCTGGGAAAGCACTAGTTTGCATGGGCCAAAACAGTACCAGGACTGTCAACAATTAAATAGTATAGATGATCTTGTATTTTTACCTAGGCACTGTTTAGCTTGCTAACACAGACATAATCCTAAATTCTCTCCTCTTGCCCAATTTATTCTTTGAGCTCTTTCTAATGAGAGTAGGAAAATCACTTTTTTGAATGGAGCAAAAATAAAACAACAGCTTGTGGAAGTGAAGTAGAAATTGGGACTTTATGTTGTGACTAGGAGCTCAGGGGTAGAAGTAAAAGGATTTGGAACTGGTGGGACTGAAAACTCAGAAAAAAAAATGGACTTCTACATGACAGCTAAGAGTTTAGAATGGAGAATTAATAATATAGGTGAGATGAAGAGGCAGTAAATAGTGTGGGTACAGCACAGAATCAGGGAATGACTGACTAGACAAGGTAAAGACAGGCTGGAGCAGAGAATTGCAGTTGTGGGTACAGGAGAGTGAGAAAGGAAGGAGAGAAACTACATGGGGTTGTATGGAGAAAACCAGTGAAGTACATGGGGTGCCTGGGCTGGGCCAGTGTTTACAGCTGCATAAGGAAGAGACTGTGCCTGAAACGAGGAGCCAGGGTAGCGAACAGAAGTGATTATAACAAGCATCGCCTCTCTGTTAAGGAATAGACGTTAGAGGAATAAACAGTAAAGCTCTGCGCCAGCAGGAATACAAACTGCTCCAGAGTCTGTAGGGGAAGCTGGGACATTGAGCCTATAACATCTGCTGCTGCGACACTTGCTGTGAAAGTGTTCCATCTCATCTAAAACCACCTCACCTACAGCATGACCATTTAGGTGCTATCTGAAGCTTCCAGCTTCTCATGACTCCTACGGTAATGCATATGATTTCTTCTACATGACATTATTATTTCATATTTTAAACGGGAAATTACATATAGTGCCCAACTTGGATAAAAAGAACACTATTAAAGCTATAGAACCAACCATATAGAAAACTGCTACACAACCTTTGTTTGTCTTCCCCTCCCTGTAAGGTTCACGCTGCCTTTAATTACAGGATCTCATGTTATTATTCCCACAGGATGAGGGTCTTTAGTAGTGCATGAGTGATTTACTTCATTTTGGGAATTTCTGTAATGTACACCATCTGTGGAAACTGAATGGTTCACAAATATTAACATGCACGTTAGGGAAGGAGACAGTATTTTCCCCACTGTGCAGGTGAAGAAAAGAAGTGTGAGAGAAGAAGCTCTGGAATAACTTCTCATCGGAGGTGGCCAGCTGGAACTTGGATTTGCTTTTTCAGAGTATTTAGCAGCATTCCCACGAAGCCAGTTACAACTGGGAATGCTTAGCACTTCTGCAAATAAGGCCACAGGCCTCATGATAAGACACCACAGAGTGAGGACTCACACAGGGTTGGCTAGTGGCCACCTGTGCAAGCACTGGCTGAAGCAATTTCCCTAGGAGCCCAGAAACTCCAGTGAAAGTGGAGAAACAACCCTAGGTCCCCCAAGGCACAATTCAGCTCCTTCACCTTGAGCCACCCTTTTATTTCAGCCTGTCACAGTTCTCTGCACAACCATGACAATCTATTACTAGCACTGGCAAGCAAAGACAGCAACTACTTTGATTGCAGCCTTGTGATCTGACCCCTGGTTGCACTGATGTTTTTCAGAGAAGAGTCAAAGAACAGTAGTAAAATGGGAAAAGGCTGCCCACAAGCATATCATTGATAACTGATGGACAAATCATACTGTCATATTTGAATGGCAGGGTCCTCTGGTGATACTCCCCAGACTATGGTCTCCAAGGTCAGTGGAGAAAAAAGAGGGAAAAACCCAGAAGATGATTTAAAGCTGGAGGTTAACTAAGTTGTGTGAGTAGGTGACAGCAATAGGAAAGAGAAGTAGGAGAGTGTCGGTTGCACAGGTCCAATTCCAGCGTTTCTGGACTGTTTTACTGACTGTTCTCTGCATCTGATGTCTCCTTCCAGTGCCTGTGATATGGTCTTATGGGCAGATAGGGAAGGAATCAGAACCAGTACTATTCTGAGTTAGATGCTCAGCAGGAAATTTACCTCTTGTCAGCAGTATTGTCAGAGTATGGGCTGTACATTGGTGTAAATACAGATTCTAAAGTCATTGCTCTGCGAGTGGAGATATTTCTTCTCTGCACTCTCAGTGAAGGCACAGTTCCAAAATCTCAGCTGGGCAACAGGTCTCAGTATTTGTCATAATTCTCAAGGAAAAATCTTCAACAGAGGGGAAAAAAAGCCAAACTTACCAGCCCCAGGAAGATGCAGAATAGCTGAACTACATCGGTGTAGGCCACAGAATAAAGCCCACCCACAAGAGTGTACATAGTTGCAATCAGGGCAGAAACAATGACTGAAATATTGATATTAATGTCAATGATCACACTTATGGTGGCACCTGTGGGGAAAAAAAACAAAACACTGTGTTAGTGTATGTCACAGAATGATGAGAAGGTTCACCTCTGTCAGGTTGTGTATACCAGTACTGGTCTGCTATCCAGTCTGACACTGCAAAAGCATGAAGACATAACCCCCTCTATCTTCTGAACATCCCTTCTGCACCTTTGATAGGAGTGGGAAAAGGAAGACTCCTGTTGGTCTAAATTTAAGATCTATCTTTTTGCAAGTTCTTACCAAATGGAGAAGAGAAGGGTCCCAACAGCTTTTCCTTACTTACAGAACTGCTCAAGCTCTGCAAAGACTGCAATCTTCTGCCTGGGGAAAAGAAGCCACATATAGACACCTGAAGCCTCCCTGGATGAGTTACAGCTGCATAGGAACAAGTGTATAAATGCAGTAAAGATACTCTTTTGTATCTCACTTGTGCTCTCAGCTGGTCCCTTTTGACTAGGGAAGAAATGGTAGAGAAGGCATCAACTACCGAGACAATCATTCACTGACTTTTCTAAAGCATCTTTGAACTGTTTACATGGGAGAAAGTTGGGTTTCTTTGCAAACTGGAGAATTCAACAACCATTGTTGACCTAGAAAACAAGCACTTCTGCAAGCACCATCAAACAAGATTTCATTCGTAGAAAACAGACCACAATGTTGAGCTTGCCAGTCAGTCTCCACAAAACAGCTTGTAGAATCAACGTCATCAGTTTATCTATATTATGGGAGACAGTGTCAAAAGGTCTTGCTGGTATCTACAAGATGCACTGCTCTCCCTTTGTGGACCAGGCCAGTCAGCTCATCATGGAAGGAATCAAGTTAGTCAGGCATTTTTTCCCCTTCATAAATCCATGCTGACTCCTCCCAATCCTCCTGTTATCCTTCAATTGTTTGGAAGCATTTTCCAAGTTTATTTGCTTCATCACCTTCTCAGGGATCAAGATGAGGCTGACCAGCCTTTGGTTCTCTGTGCCCTCCATCTTGACCTTGACGGTGGGAGTGGCATTTTTTATTTGTATTTCTTCCAGTCTTCAAGAACATCCCTGATCACCACAATCTTTAGAATATTACTGATTGTGTCCTGGCAATGCCATCAACCAGCTCACTCAGCAATGCATCTTGTGAAGTCCCACAGACTTGTGTCTGTTCAGTCTGTTTAAATGTTTCCTAACCTGATCCTTTTCCAGCAAGTCTCCCTAGCCCTGAACATTCCTAGGGTTTTCAGGGTCTGGATATTCCTGAAGGTTGGTTTTACCAGCAAAGAATGAGGCAAGAGGCAGTAAGTACCTCAGCCTTCTCCATATCCTTTGACCTCAGGTCTCCTGTCCCATTCAACAGCAGGCCTATATGTTACCTAGTTTATGTACGTTTAGGAACCATTCTTATTGCCCTCTATTGTCAGATTCAAACGTGTATGGACTTTGGCGTTTCTAAACCCATCCCAAAATGCTCAGGTAACATTTCAGTATTCCTTCCAGGTAACCTCTCCTTGCTTCTGCATTTGAATGCTTCCTTTTTATGTCTGATTCTAGCCAGGAGCTCCTTTTTCATCCATGCAGGCCTCCTGACACCTTTGCTTGTTTTCCTGATCATCGGGGTGGACTGTTCATGGAGGAGGTGATCCATGAATATCCATGGATCCATGAAAATAATTGGTTCTCCTGAACCCCTGTTCTCCCAAGTGTCATCTCCCATGGGATTTCTCCAAGAAGACCCCTGAAGAGACCAAAATCTACTTTCCTGAAATTTGTTGCTGTGATCCTGCTTTTTGCCTTGTTCCTTCCTCTCAGGACCCTGAACTCCACCATCTCCTGAATACTGCAGGTAAGGCTACCCACAGCCTTCACATCTCTAACTATTTCTTCCTTGTTTGTAAGTATCAGGTTCAGCAGAGCAATGCCATCCATTGGTTCCCTGGTTATTTTTGCCAGGAAATTGTCAGTGTATTCCAGAAGTCTCCTGAAATTTTTGTGTCCTCCAGCAGCATGCTTCCAGCTGCTATCAAGGTGTTTATACACTTTTCTTAGATGTATTAGCTATTTCAAGTGATTGCAGTCTTTTAACCCTATGTTTAAAATTTCCTCTCTTTCTAATTAGGATACTTTAAATTAAATGCTTAGCAATAACTTTTAGTCCTTGCAGATATTGGCAGGTGAATATTCTTGACTACATAGGTGGAAAAGTTCTGGCAGTACGACACAGCATGATGTGTGGTATATGAGTTGCAGAGAGCTGACAGATGGCTTTTTGTTCTACAGTGAGCCTTCAAGATTCATGTGTCTCAGAATTACAGGCTTGAACTTCTTTCACGAACTGAAAGTCCTGTCTTTCCCTTCTATAACCCTGCCAAGCAAGGAATCATGAGTAAGATCAACAAGTGAAGAGTACTGGGGTTAAACATTCATCAGTGAGGACAGATGTGCAAATCAGGAGATATAATATAAATAGGTCTATTCATAGATAGTTAAAATTTTCAAAGACCTTTATTGTCACTGATAGTCTTTAGCTGTCAGCTGTTAATATAAAGCTACTAGAAAGGTATTCACATCACTTGCTTTGAAATATCACAGATTAGCTTGTCCTCAATCAAAAAGAAAGTATATTCCAAATACTCAGAGAGTTCTTCAAGCTATTCAACTCCTATCACCTCAGTGTGTAGTTTGTTCTTAGTCCTTTAAGGGTTTTGTGATGAAATTGTGGTAAACAAGCTCCCCATTGCTTTGCAGTTCATCAGAGCACAGTTGGAGAGTACCTTCAAAATTTATTTTCTGTTTAAAATAGCTTGTGCTAGAAAGCATTGCCACATGCATGTGCACTATGAGTATGATTAGCTGGTAAAAGTCAACTGCTGGTGCTTCAGCTCAAGGGCTTTCTTACTTCTTGAAGGGATTGCTAAATTCAAACCTGAAATATAATTAAAAACCCTGGAAACTGATTTATTTTTCAGGACTGGATGAGAAGTTGCATGATTTTCTATTGAGTCATAGTTCCACTAATTCTCTGTATCCTTTCTTGAATCCTAAATATTTTCTTCATTTTGTCTAGTAGAAAGCCATGTCAGATAGAATAATACTTAAATTTATTTGTCTGCATCTTGATTTACTTCTATTATTTGTGCTATGGAAAGTTGTCTTTTTTTTTAATGCAAAAGATTATTTTGTTTAGATGCATTGTCAACAATGTTCCATATTTTTCAGGGAAATTTTAGCTGTCTCTTGTGGTCTCAATGGTATAAAAGAGAAGCTCAATCAGCCTTAACATAAAAGGAATACTTGCAATGACTCATGTCACCCTCACTGTTAAGGGAAATTTGTGGCTAAATCTTTCCATGCTGCTTTGACAAGGGACCACTTAAGGGTACCTGAAAATGAATAGATAGCTTCCATGTCTTTCCATTACCAAAATAATCAATGGAGTGTCATTATTAGTTTTGACTACTGGTTACCATAGGACCAAGACAACTTCCACACTCTGCATCATTTAGTTAGGATAGTTAGCATTTGAAACCAGGCTTTTTATGTATTTCTGATTTTCTTAATCATTTACAACCGTTACAAGTTAATTTTTATAATGCTAATTCCTTACCTAAGGCTGAGAAGATGGCAGCAGCCCAGAACATTTCTCCCATTAAAGCTGGAATAAACAGGAGACCTCCCATCCTTTTTCCATAAATCTGCTGAAAAGGGTCTAGCATTGTCACATAGCCTTTGGATCGCATGGGTTTTGCAAAAAACAGACCACCTACAAAGAAAAGTAGCAGAAGGCTGCAGTGGAGAAATGTGTTGCTATTAAAGGGTAAAACATAGAATTTGAATTAAAGGTACATATATATATATGCATACTTTTTTTTTTTTTTTTTTTTTTTTTTTTTAAGAAATAGGTACAATTAAAATATCTGCTGGGAACTCTAACCTTACATCTATCTACAGAGTTACATAAGCAAACTCACACTATTCATGTCTACAGTGTGATAATGAAAAATTAGTGTTTTATTTTGTCTGGTTCAGTTTACTCCACCTGCCACTAGGGATGCTGTCAGGGTTTTGTGTAATTTTGTATCAGCCTAAGGAAATGTTTTTTTACCTAATTCTGTTCATACTTAGAGCATAACCTAGCATGACTATGGGTCTGATTTCTTTATATGAGGCTACTCTAAAAATAAAACTGTCTGGGATTACTGGATCAGAAATATGAGTTCACACATGGTATAGAATGCACACAGCAAGTGTGATTCTTCCAGGACAATTCAGATTTATAATGTATGCTTAAATCAACCCTACTCCACCTGGAGGGTAGGTCAAAAGCCTTCTGGGCTCTGCAGGTGTCAGGCTCCCTGAACATTCATCATTCACTTATTTCTGTGCACGTTCAGAAATTTTGATAAATCACAATTCTGCTCTGCCTGGCTTGCATATGTGCTGTATATGTACATAAATGTACAAAGTCCTCATATTTCTAACATATTTCTAATATACAATCTACAAATTCCTTCTGGTTGAGAGGAAAATAAAAAGGAAAAAAAGGATACATCTCTGAAAAGCTGAAACAGCATTAACCTGTGTTGTTAATACTTGTGCGTCTACAGCTAAGTAGACTTCTCTCACAGTAAAACTGCTGAAATACAATACATAAACTACATTTAAAAAACTATAAGACCAGGGAGATCCTAATAAGATCAACTGTACAGTATTTGGAGACCTTTAGTTAGGTTCTTCATCACAAGATATGTGATCTATCCATTGTATTGTCCAGAAGATTTTTTGAATTTCTCTGTCTTACCTTATACCATTGACATTTCTTCATTTCATTAAGTTTCCTGAACAGAAGGTACTTGCTTACCAATCACAATGTATTTATACCCATTGTGTTACACTCTCTTTAGACAGGTAGTTTTCAGGCAGAAAACCTCCAGATTTTTTTTCTACTATTTTTGCATTGTTCATGAATCCCATTCCTATTCTACTCGTTATATCATCACTACAAAATACAGCTAAAACAGGAAAAAAAAATCACTGGTAATATAATCTATTAGGCCATTCAAACACCTGTCAAAGGTAATAGGAGATATGTTAACCTTTAGAATTGAATTGCTTGAAAAATTAGAAAAAATGCTATGCAGCAGAGCATTGAATTACAAGGAAGATTGATTTAATCTTAAATCTTTCAGTCTGAAACAATAATATTTCTTCTATGGTTCTATTATTGTATTTATAATTTTTTAAAGTGTAAACAACTCTTCCTCCTGCCCCTAAATCTTCACGTACAGATCATGCCTACAGAAATGCTTTCCTTGCTGTGCTCTACAAAGGGATGTGTGGTCACATGATGCAGATGTTTATTTTGTTCTCTGCAGTGGCCTACACTTATCAGTTCAGGAAAAAAATGTGGATTTCATTAAAACAACAACAACAACAACAAAAACAGCTGGAAATGAGGGGAGTGTCTAACTCACCCCCTATTATTAATTTTGCCAATTCTACAGAGGTTATGAGCCTGGAAGATGCTCGTGGCTATGATCTTAATGATCACTTAATGACACAGATCGATCATGACCCTCATGACCTCAAAATGACATCAACTGATCTTCAAGCAGACATCTACCATTACTGTTTGCCTTACAGGAAATAACGCTGCTGTCAGGGATGGGAACTACTATTGGAACTAGAGCTGGCCTGCATACACCAGGGAGAAACATGCATCATGTGGAAGGTTTCTGCCTGGGAAGTGAGGAGAACCAGGGCAGACCATAGGAAAGCACTTCCAAGGGGAAAATGAGTTGTACAGGAAGAAACAATAGGGGCAAGAAGAGCTGGAAAAGAAACCAAAGGGAACAAAGGGACAGACTAGCTGAGAGGACCATGAGAAAAGGCTTGAAATAGACCGAGAGGCTAAGTATTATTAAAAGTCTAATATACCAGTAGTATTAATAAAAGATGAAAAACACAGGATCATTTTTGCAAACATATTCTTTCTAAGCAGTTGCGCCAGTACTTCCCTTAGGGACTTGATCTGTTCACAAGCAGAAGATGCACTTGACGGCTTTGTGGAGCATTCATTTACAAGGCAACATTTCTGTTATGAGCTGCTCCATGCAGCTGAGACATGATTAGAGATTTTTTTAATTGATATTAAGAAAAGTAAGGAAGGTCTGAGACTAAATTTGGGGAGTTACAGAACACAGCATTAAAATTACAATGCTGCCTGTATCTTACACACCGACCCTACACACAACAAGATTCAGTATTTGCATTTTGGCACATGATTTGGAGTTTTTTACTACAGTTAAAAGGACATTTAACAAATTTTAAGGCAACAAACTGGTTCTGCTCCAGACTACCTGCCTAAAATTAAGCAAGTTATTTATACTCTCACTGGAGATTTAAAGACGTAAGTAGTTCTCTAATCTGCAAGGATATTTGCCACTCTTGAAGTCCAAGATTTAAAATATTATCTGATAATCTGAAAATCAGTAATCTGATATTATTTTCCAGATCACATAGGCTCTTAAAGAAAACCTGAATATATAAAACCAAGCACATACAATTAACACACCCCCAAACAAACAAACAAACAAAATCCCTTTCTTATTATGACCCCCATAGATCACTATAGTGGTCATAATCATCTAGGTCTTGATGAGGCATTCAGGGGACTTGAGATATCAAACTACTCAAAGTAATTTCCCATTTTTCCTTTTAATAGCCTAAGCCTATCAGCAAAAGGGATCTAGTTTACCTCAGTGTCCTTTTATCAGACCCTAGTGGTGTCATTTCAGATGAAGGTCTTGTCATCAGAACTGTTTAAAATCAGAGACTGTTAGCTTTAGTTGCTTGCTTACCTAAAACCAGACTAAGGGAATAACCAATAGGTGCCTGAGCCCAAGCTAGACCATAGCCTGGGACATATACAGCTTCCGCTGTCCCGTTGATGTAACCTCCTCCAACCCATGTGGCTGAAAAAGAAGAGATGAAAAAATATTTAATGCCCACAAAGAAGGAAAACCTTCCATGCTGTAGAATGAAATCATTATCACTTATAATATTACGATTTTTTATTATGTGTACTGTACAAGTCCCAGACATGACATCCTTCTATAGAATGTAGTCCTAATCCAAAAAAATTTACAACTTAAACATATGAAAGAGAAACCAGATGGACTCTGCACAGTCGGTGAAAATGTGAGGCCCAAGTCCCTCACTACTTTTTTACAATGAGTGAAGCATATCAACTCATTAATCATTATCATTTTCTTTGTGTTAGTCCAAATGAAGGAGGGAGAGCAGAGGAAAAACAACCAAAAAATGACAAAGTCATCCCAGCTGAGAAAACTCAGAGCGTTTAAACTAGACAAGAGTTTAATTCATGCATCTTTTAACAGGGCCATTATGAAAAAAGTGCCTTTAAAATCTTACTAAATTTTAAATTGTGGCTACATGAAGCACATTTAGTATATTCTGATTTCCCTGAGTAGGGAAATCCCTACATAGGGCTGTGATAGTTTTGTACTGCTATTTAAGTTATGAAAGTTGTCTCATTTATTTTTGTGTTCCCTGAAGATATATTCCAGAAGTGAATTGTACTATCTGCAGTATTTCTGAACATTTGTCTAAGAAACAGCATTATTTTAGTATACTGTCCCCAGACTCTTACAGAATTGATCCTCTGCCTTCAAGAGAAGTTTCTACATTTGAGAATTTTGGATCTACAGTATGTCTGAAAGAAATTCTCAAACGCAGAAATTTATTGTGATTGTACTTGCAAAAATCATTCATAATTAATTCTGTAGTGAAGTAATTTTCAGAATTTTGTGTCTCAGATGAAGAAATGGAGTTGGACACAAATGATGAAGAATTAATTAAAATTCCTAAAGAGCTTTAATGACAATCTAGCTGACCACTCTTTTCCACTTAACTGTTGTACGTCTCTATTACTACTTGATGCTAAATTACACCATGGCTTTAGAATCAAAGATCTCTGGAAGTTGCAGTGTTGCAATTGTCCCCCCTCCTGCATTTTGAAACACAGGAATAGACAGAACTGTTGTTGGAAATACTGTAATGGGCTTGTACAAAAAAAATGTATGCAGAGAAAATCTGCAACAAAAGGAGTGACCCCATGTATCCTCATGCAAAGGAGTGACCCCATGCATTGGTAGACTTTTTGGTATTGAGACCTGCTTCACATTACAGAGAAAAGTGAGTGATGCCCATGTGGAATCACATGGAGAAGACGGGTGACCACTGATCCTTGACAGGAAGATACAGGGGTACAGAATCTATATAGAAAATCATCACACATTTGGGATTTTGTGCCTCTTAAGAATGCGAATCTAGTGAAGTAGGTGGGAATACGGTACTTTGGTTACTGGAGTCAATATACATCTGGGATGTGTGTTGCTTATTGTGTCTCAAGCAGAATATACTTTGAGAATATGTTTTAAGCACCTGCACACTGTAGCAAGTTACTGAATAAATAATTAGAAAAATATTTGTATTTGTCTCCCTCCCTGGAAAAAGCATGAGCACGAATACTGCATGAATGATACCCACTTCCAGATAGGAAAAGATATTCCATAGCCAAGGAAAAATGCTCAGCAGAACTGCAGCTGTGGTGCAAGAAGTCTTCAGCGTCCAGCATTGATTTGCCTGGGGTTGCCACTGAAAGGGTGTGTGCCCTCCAAGGAGATCTTGGAATGCTGTACCCAGCTCCCTAGTTTCTGCCTAGAGGGGACGAGGTCACTTCAGTTCTGTAGGATTTTGCAGGGGCCATAGCCCTTCCCTGCCTGGGGACAGGAATGACACCCTATGGACGGGTATTGGTAGGTAGGCTGGCACGGAAGATTTAGCTCTCATTTTCTAATTGATTACTTCATTTCTTGGTTGGGAGTTTAAAAATTAGCTGCTGATCAATTTTTGTGTGCACATTGCTCCTCTGGAACACCTGTCAAGGACCCCAGAGCATTAGAAATGTGTTACACAGCGTTTTGTCAGGGGGTTAATGGATATACTCTTATCAGTAAATATATTAGAAAGAAAATAATGGGATATGGTAGGAGGGGATTTCATCCCAAGATATTAATGTTCTGATCCTCAGTTTGCTAAGCCACAATTTAAAGTTAGTCTAATACCTTTTTGGTGAATTTTTTTCTTTTTCTTTTTCTAAATCAGACAAAAAGAATATAAAATTTAATAATCTATAGAAACACTCATGTGGTAATCCATTTTAATCCTCTCTTTGCCTGACATCTGAAGGACCCCAAACCGCTGCAAATACAAATGTCCATTTAAAATAAACACCCTCAAAAACAATCAGGCAAATACTGAGGATATGCAGTGTAATTCTGCACTTAGTTCATTTGAGGAACAAAGAAAAGAATCTCAGAGTTCTTTAAATATATTGATATATATTAGCAGGTCAGATTTTTCTGGCACTTCTTTGTAAATGATTGCTTGTCCAACCACTCAAATTATTGAATCAATTGTCAAGTTCTATAAGATGAAATTCCTGATCTAGTGATTAAAAAGCCCCAGAATATTGATAATATTAATATTATTTCTTTTATTCTTGTGGAAGGATACAAAGCTCCATCCAAGTAAAATGATAATTACATTAATAGATTATGACATTTTAGTGGCACTTGTAAGGATTTTAATTACATCATTTCAAATATTTCCTTTGTTAGGAATGTTCCTATGTTAGATCATTTTAATACGAGCTGTTGTGATCCATCCAGAATTCAGGATTTTCCCTCCTGTTTTGATAGCTGCAGATATACTCCACTTTCAGTCGAGTGCCAATCAACCTCTATGTTCAGGCATCTCAGTGGGTAGCTGGTATAGCTGTTTTCTTCAGGATCATAGTCTGAATCCATGTATGTCCATAGCCATTATTCATAGGGAGTGCACTTGCTTTAAAGCTTTTAAATGCCATTTAGAAAATGAACTAAATACTCAGGAATCTCTAGTCCATCCTATGAAGTCATGTTCCTTATGCTCTGAATGTTTTAAATTTATAGACTAAATCCTGTCATCCTCCCTTTTAAGTATGGAACACGGTAGAGTTTGTCTCAAGCAAGAAAGACAGAATTAATCATAATCCGAAGTGTTTCACGCACATATAAATAATATCCTTTCTATCCTTCTTCTCTTTAAATAAGTCTAGTTTTTCTTTTATAGATAGGCTTTGCTTTTTAATTCTTAGACAACTAAAGCTGTAAAATATCACAGTGGTTTTGTTATAGCTTTACAAACTACGTATCCCAATCACTCTCACTGAGACAAAACATTAACTAGCCCCTGATTCCATAGGCTTGTGTCCACACCTGGCTCTACATGCAAGTTGTGGTTTCCCAAAAGTGAACGTGGAATTTAGTTGGCATCTCAAGCTTTAATTGCCATATTTATGGAAGGTGGAGGTGAGAAAGTGTGTAAACCATGATATTTACACCAGAGTGTTTTACCTGAGCAAAGACTTTAGGATCAGTCTGATGCTCTACCACAGAGATGATATACTACATCATCTCCAAAGGTTGCATGAAATAGGATGAGCATGTGTGGGTGTGAATTGCGGTAGTTATAAAAGTTACCTCTTATGCAGCAAGCCTAATCTCAAGTCTCATCTCTGCTTCAGCTGTTACAAAAACTATTCCTGTAAGGTTGGATAAAGGAGACCAGAATTTGTGTCTTCTTCCACAGGCAAGGCTCTTAGTTACAGCTACCTGTGCGGGGAATGTCTTGTTTCATGTCTACTCCCCCAGTTTAATGATTACAGTTTTGTGGCAAGCAACATCTCTACAAAATATTCTGGTTTTGGTGCTCTTGAAAACATTTAATGTGGCAGAAAACAGTCAAACCAGCTTTTGCTGTAAGTAGAACCTCGTCATATCTGATGCCTCAGTAGCTGATGGATATATGGCTACTGAAGCATCAGATGTACTCCAGGACATTATAGCGAAGTGGTAACAGTAGAACAACTGCCTGGCTTCAAACTTTAACAACTTTTGTAAACATCCTTTACTCTTTATCCAAATATTCAATCTTTCAATGAGGAAAATGACTCTACAAGAAGACAGGGACTACTCCCGATTAAAGAATACAGAAGTTTGGTTCACGTTTTTATGCATCTCTTCCTTATTAGGTAAATGTGAAACCACTACAGGACAGAATGAAAACTCCCATAACCTCATAAGTCAAATTTGGGAATTGAAAGGGCTTTGCCAGAATAGAATTTAGAATATCAAAACAATGAAGCATGCTTAAATAAAATTAAATTGCTTAAATAAAAAGGGTGGGCCAATTCACTCTTCTTATAAAGTAGTTTTGTTCTGATCCCATCTGTTAGCTGCAAAACTTGAGATTTTGGATCACATTGTGAAACACTTGTTTACCCACATGTTATCTGGTTCAAATGGCTCTGGGAGTCAGACAGCACTGCTTACAAAATTAGTGAACTCATTCTTCACAGAGGCTTTTCTTACTGATAGTACTGTTCACAGCAATGTATTATTTTGTCAAACTGTTGGAAAAAAAAAAAAAAAAAAGAAACTAAAAGAATCCACAAAATAAGTTTGCTTGTAAGTCAGTGGACATATAAATTTAGATTTATGCCAATTTCCTTTTAGAATCTTATTCTAAACTGATGCTGAAACCCTCTCCCTCAAATCTTTTTCCATATAAATTTTGCCTTACTGAGATTAAGCAAAAATAACTCATGAATTTGGATGGCTTTAACAACAATAACAATTATTTTAAAACTGGATTTCTTATTAATCCGTGGAACTCCTATATTTCTGTCAGAAACATATCTGTTCTACAGATGACTATAAAAGCAATGAATAAGAAATATAATATATTCTTCCTGTACAATTTTAAACAGTTTGTTATTTTTATCTAGATGTTACTTGGCTGTTCACTAAACAATATCAGCAGCAATTGGAAAAGAAAGTATAGATATTTTCTCCATTTTGTATTTAACATACAATTTATAGTTCTCTTTCATTCAGATGGAAAACCGACAAACTATACACCGGTTAGGAAAAAAAAAAAAAAAGGGAAAAATTATTTTTACATACCAGTCATTGTAAATCCACCAACTAGCAAGCCGATGTCTCTTCCACCGACTATAATAGCTTCGCTGCGATCTCCTTCGCTGCCAGTGTTCTTGGTTTTCCAAGCAGCCCATATCCCAACTGCCAGGATAGCCAGGTAAAATACAACTATGGCCACCAGCCCTTCCACATGGAAAGGCATGTTGAAGTCCCGACTGTTTCCTTGATTGCTATTTCATTAAGACCTCTGGAGAAGATGCAATAATACGTCTGCTTTTAACAAACCTGCTAAGATGCTTTTTAGAATCAATACACAAAGAAAACTCAGATGGTTATTAAAGAGGCTGTTCTGGTGAATTTATGAAATGAGTCTTTCAGTTGTAATTGAAATTAAGTTTAAATACCAATTAAAACTGTGGAGCAACAACCAACGATTGTAACCAGCGATTACGATGGAAAATGAATGATGTGGCTGAAAGCTATGCTGGTCTTAGAAATCTGTTAGAGAACTCAGAATTCTTTTAGTCACCAAGTCCCCAGTGCCAGGGAACTCTTCGTCAAGAAATGGTACATGGAATAGGGTAGAAGATCGTGGCCATGAGGGCTATTACCGAAGCCTCTAGTTAGAAGACAAGCCACTGAGCTTTTTCGAGTGATATAAGAACTATAGAGAAGTAGTAAACACAACAGCAAAAGACGTCTTTGGAGTCTACGTGTTGGGATGCTGAGTCTTTTCCTCCACCTGACATCTCCCACGTTTAAAAATCTCCGCTTTCTCTTTGGTGATTTTCCAGCGGGGAAAAAGTATTAATCAATTCGCGCTCGCACTTTCAAGTGGAAAGCGTGCAAGCTGTCGAACGGCAGAAAAAGACGAGGAGGGCGAACCGCAGCGGGGGCAAACCCCGGGGCTCCCCTCCCCCCGGAGAGCCCTTTCCCGGAGCCCCCTTCCCCTCTCCGCTCCTCTCCCGCTGCCACCCCGCGGCGCCTCCGAGAACCTCCCGCACCCCGACGGCTCCGTGCGGAGCCAGCCCTACCTGCCGGGGGGCTCCGCGGGGCTCCGCACCGCCCTGCTCGGCCGCGCACCCCCCCGCCCGTCCGCCCCTTCCCACCGCGCCGTCGGGGAGCGGAGCCCCCCGGCCGCCCGCCCCACCTGAGCTCCGGCTCCGCGCTGCCCCGCAGCCCCCCGGGCACGGCCGCCCATCCCCGCGGGGCGGCGGAGGGGGTGAGGCTCGGGGGGCTGTGCCCCCGGCCCGGGTTTTGCCGCGGGGGGGCGAAGGAGTAAAGGTGGGAGCGTCTCTTTCCTTCCCTCCCCACCCCGCCCCCGGAGGTGCCGGCGGTGCACCGAGAGCTGAGGCTGCGGCGGGGGGCTCGTGGATTAAAAAGAGGAAAATGTCTTTATAAAGGAGGAGGGTTGAGTGGGGTGAGAGGACCGTGTCCGTCAGAGCTGGGGGGAGGAAGGGGGAAAGACGTCAGAGTGCTAAGGGACGTTGTGGGGAAGTAAGGATGACTCAAGGGAGAGTGATTGTCGTGCCATGGCAGGGAAACAGGGTCAGGAAGTAAAACTGGGGTGAGAAAACAAAAGGGAATGAGGGGGAGATGGGAAGGAACAGGATCGTGTGGAACCCAAGGGAAAGAGGAGGAAAAGAAAGCTGATCAATAGAGGCATGCTGAAAAAAGGGATGGAGAAGGGGGAGAAAGAAGATGTAGGGAGAGGGAAGGTGCACTCTGTGCTCTCTTTGCCCTACCTGGCACCCTTCCTGCACTGCCCTTGGACCCAGCATGGGGCAGACTACAGGGGGCTGATTGCAACCATCCTTCCCCACAGTTCCCTTCCAAACCTGTTTTGCAGCTGTGTTTCCCACCAACAGTACTGCTGGTACTTGGGGGTCTCCCATTTTGCCATGCCTTTTTTAAAGCCCACCTGCAGAGCAATGGTAATATCAGATATTCTGTGAAAGAGCACTTGGCCTCTGTCTCCAAATGATGTTGGATCAATGGGCTCCTAAGGGCTGAAAATGAGGGTACACATGCAAAGAGGACCCATACATGTTGTTGCCCCAGTTTTTACCAAGGGAAGGTCATGCTGAGCTTCACCAGTCGCTATCAGCCCGTGAGAGGCAGGTAACATGGGTTGTTGGTCCAGGCAGGATAGAAAAGTAGAGATGAAATGTCCACAGGAATAAAGAGCTGAGACTGGTTCAAGTCAGAACTAATATCAAACAGACTGTATAAAATCATCACAGACTCAAGAAGGAAAACCATGATCTGGGAAGATATAAAAACAAGAGGAAGGTGGCAGACCAGCCATGCTCAACCCATGGCAATGAACAACATGAGAGCTGGCTCTTTCCTGCTCTCTGCCAACTGTCTGGCCAGCAAGGAGCCTTTGGCTGCCTGCTCACAGGCTGGTGAGCCCATCATGACAAGGAGCATGTTAGCCCCAGCCGTTTACTATGTACATTTTGTGCAAAGAATTAAGATTGCATATTTGCAAAGTGTGCACATAATACTGCTTTCGGATCTCTTGGCTTGGTTGAAGAAGCCCAAATAAAGGTGACCAACAAATCATATGCTATAAAAGTTACTATATTTGTCAGCCAATCATCTCATGGACTGTTGAGTGACGCTAGTGATGCAATGCTTGCTTTGGGAGACTGCAGTAAAAACTCCTCCCTGCAAAAGGCAACAGAGATGCACTTTAGACACAGGGGAGCATCATGGCACCTTCTCAACAGAAATCCCATTGTAGGCAAACATAACATCAATAATAAGTAGAAGTCAGAGACATTGAAAACAATGCTAAGTCTGTCTCAACTAGAAGTAAATACGTGAACTCCAGCAAGTAAAACGAGATAGAAAATAGTGGAATGCTAAAATGTTAATATTAGATTAAATTATATTTATGGAAAGGATTAATTACCTTTTATTTTGTTTTACTGAAGCTCAATACAGAGAAACACATGACAATACAAAGTGAGGAAAATTCTAGGAAAATGTGTTAGCCAAAACTCTTTCTTAGGCACATTCAAAAAATGCTATGCAATGACAAAATAAATAAATAAATAAATATTTCTTAGGTTAAATTCTAGCTTCAGTCTTCACTGAAGAGTATGTCAGAATTCCTGTTCTTAGTGGGCTTAATTGACCACTGTTTTCACTGAAGAGTATGTCAGAATTCCTGTTCTTAGTGGGCTTAATTGACCACTGTTTATGGGACTGAAGTGCAAAACATTATTTTTATTCATTTCTAAAAAATAAATAATTTAAATTAATTAAATTTCAATGAAATTCATTAAAATGAATCCTGAAGATTTATTAATTTTTATTTGTAATGGTTTACAACCTCTCACCAGTGAATCAACTTCAGTAGCCAAGTTTTACCTTATACCTATATCTACTCCTGTAGTGATTTAACCACAGGTAAATTAAATCATACATTCTGTCTCTCATGAGGTGTTCATTTGAACCACAGGTTCCTTGAGCAGATATGGCTTTGGGTTTTTAAGCTGCATTTGCCTGAATGTAGATAGAAAGACCGAAACAATCATTTTCGTGAGATGTGAACATTAATTGATTTAATAATTGAGTATCCCTTCTTTGCTAATCCACTAGTACCATTTCAGGCAGTTTTCTGGTGCTTGTCTTAGGGAAGGATCCTGTTCCACTGGATCCCTGTGTGCATTATGTCAGCTGTACCCCATCCATCAAACAGAGCCATACATAAGGTTCATTTCTCATATCTGAGGGTGTACACAAATGGGTTCCAGTAAATTTTATGGCTTTTGGGAAAACATGCACTGTGATGCCAGAGTTCCTAACTTCCATACTAGACCTGACCACATTTACAAAAAGATTTTCTTCTGGTATAGAAACACTTAGATCTGAAATCATATTTTCCAGGAAAGACAATTGGGCAGTCCATTGGCACTTTGTTGCTTTTAAAATAATAATTCCTTGCATGAACATTATTTTATCCTCTTTTATATATATGTATATATGTATATTTAAGAACATAGCTTGCAAAACACACTATTTAAACATTAATCTTAAAACTTTGTTTTCATAGTTAAGAAAGTTGGCCTACGTTTACTCATCTCACATCACATTCAAGTCTTTCTATCCATGTTGGTGGTTCGTGGCTGCCCATCACCATAGACAGCCCCTGCCCAACTGCAATAATCCTGTTTTGAACAGTGACAGCACTGGGCTTGTTAACTCCATCACAGGGCAGTCCAAAATTGGAAGATGGGGTGGGTTGGCAGAACTGGCTTACTGCTCTTTCCTTTCAGGTTAAGTTAGCTGAATCAATGTGAAGCACTGAAGAATAATCTGATGAATATGCATACCTCAGTAAACAAAGTTTTTTCTCAAATAGCTCCAGTCTGCTGCAAGCTTCCAAAGTCTCATTCTGCACTGGGCTATCAGTTTTATCTTCTAGACTTTGTTAAACACCAGTAACAGGCCATATTTCACTTTAAATAGCCACAGTGAAAATCTGGAGCAATGCAAAGTAAGTTACTTGAATGCATTTGAGATTTACTCCTCTAGCAGAAACTGGCATCAAATTTTCTCCTCCTTCCTTCTCCTTCTCCTTCTCCTTCTCCTTCTCCTTCTCCTTCTCCTTCTCCTTCTCCTTCTCCTTCTCCTTCTCCTTCTCCTTCTCCTTCTCCTTCTCCTTCTCCTTCTCCTTCTCCTTCTCCTTCTCCTTCTCCTTCTCCTTCTCCTTCTCCTTCTCCTTTTTTTTTGTGGCAATTTTCTAAATATTGAAATGGATGTTTACTTCAGTGACAGTCAAATCCTTTGAATATTTTTGCGGTGAGTATGCACAGGGGTGGGATAACTATAAAGGAGCAGAAGACTAAAGGTACAGGGCCCTACTGAGATTGTTTCAGAACACTGTTTTTCATCCCAAATTAGATGGCTTGAGCCTTCAGTTTTTAAGTCAATCCTTGTTACCCATCTCTTTGTCACATTCTTTCCTCCTTCATTGCTTTACACAGGAAATGATGGAAGTTAGCTTTCATGTACAGTCATTTTTTAAGCAAGCATTTTACAGTATTTCCAAAGATTTCCTCAGCCTACATATAGTTACTGAACTCTCTCTTGGTATCAGTAAAGATTTTTTTTTTTTAAACCCATGTCCATTACTGAGATTTTGCTTAGAAAAAGGTGGAGTTGATCCAATTTAAAACCATCTGGTTATGGCCAGGGAGGCTAATTGCCACCTAGTTTATTTGTCTTAATGCTTCTTGCTAGTTGGTCTTTGGGTGGAATCTGAATACTGGGGAATGTGAGGGACAGAAACTGAAGTCTAACCGGAGTGAACATTTATGATAAGGAAGATAATTAATAGTATTTGAGCTGCTGCATGTTTAAAATATAAATATTATATAAAACCTCTAAAAAATAAATATCTGCCTGTCTGAACACACTTTTGAGGTAAAATTATATTTTCTGGCAGATTTCTATGTTTAAGTGTTGCATAGTGTAATGATGTCATTTATAAAATCGGACTACAGAGTTACTTAAAAAAACCACTATCTTCCTTAAACAAAACAAAGCAATAACAACAATAGAAAAGCACAAAGTTTTGATAAGAGATTTCTTCATAAGAAATCTTTTGCTACAGCTTGTTGTAAACCCTGTAATAAAAGCTTTTCTGAGACAGATGCTACAGAAAGGTTTATTGTAAAATTATTCCAAAAAAGGGCCTCACAATGAGTTTGTGGTTTGGGGGATAGCATCCATCTTAGATTCCCCTGTGCAGTTTCTTTATTAACCATGGAGTCCCCAAAGAAATTATCCATCTATTTGCTCAACAGCTCAGAAAAAACACCTGGACGAGAACTCTTTTGGAAGATATATTTTGAAGATAGTAACAGTCCCTTGTTACCTTAAGGGAAGATACAGATACAGCCGCAGTTTTGAGATTTCAGGATTCCAGGCAGTGCAGTTCACTGCTATGACACTTTTGATTGTGAACTGGATAAAATGTCAGAGAAAAAACTCTTTTTCCTTCTGTGGCAAATACTACATGTGACATATTATTTAATAGTGTGGCATAATTTCTGTCAATCTATAATATTAAAAGAAAACAACACAAACAGTGAAGAGTGACAAGACTGAAAAGTTAAGTACTTACAAACATAAGAAAAGCAGAGTTAAGATAGTGTGTGAAATATTAATACAGTTATCTTGTCTTAATTATAGTCTTTAACTTCATGATCATATACTACTTTTTCCCTGAGATGACTGTCTCTTTCACTGAGAGTAAATCTTCACAATTTTAATTTATCTTCCTCTTTAATCATGTGGCCTTATATATTGCACTTCATTCAAACTTTATAATGAAAACAGAATTGGTGATTTCCTCCAAGTGTTTCTTCAGTGCATGGTATTAGTGCTTCACAGATTCTGATAATTTTATCTACATAGCATGCTAAGGGAATGGGTGGCATTTTTATAGTGTTCTATGTTTAAAATTTGGTTCCAGTCAATTTCTGCTGCTTCTTTATTCCATGTTTATGCAAATCTCAGAAATAATTAAAATTGCTTTTCCTGAAATGCTGAAGAAAAGAAAATCAATATTCAATCTAAGTCAGACATCTGGCATGAAAAATTTTAGCTGGTAGCCTGATCCCTGGCAAAGTTGTATGCAATTAAAAGTAAGGCTTTCATTGCGAGAAATTTCAGGCAACTTGAAGTAAACTAGCTTTTCAACACATGTTGTGAGAAAGCTATCATAAAAATTTAGAAATGAAGAAATTAGGGGATTGAAAGAGAAAATAGAATGTGTTCATTTTTTTTTTCATTCTTACACCAGCTGTATTGCATTATTATTTTCTTAACCTTAGAGTAAATAAGAGTGAATCAGATCTAAGATATACACTGCCTTATGGTAAACTGTTATATTTGAACTGTGCAGAGTATATAATTAAAGAGAAGCAAGGGAGGAAGCTGTGTATTGTTATCGTTATTTAATGTTGATATTGCCAGCAGTTCCCAGAAGCCAGTCACATCAAATCTCCATTGTGATAAGTACTTTGTAAACATACGGTGAAGGGAAGACCCTGAGACAGAAACTACATCCTTTAGGCCTTTCTGCGTTGTAGATCAGCACCAGTGAACTACATGAAGAGTAAGAAAAATAAAATAACTGTAATGAAATAAAACTATAATACAAATTAGTGACTCTTAACATAGGACATAGTACAAAATAGCTATTTGGCAAACTACTTGGATGTAATGCTTGTCATTCTCCTTTTGATTTTTGGAAAAGATGCTGGGCTGGGACCAGCAAAGGGGAACAGACTTACCAAGGATCCACCTTTTTGGGGGTGTCTTGAACTAGGTAAGATCAAGCTGATTGAAATGCTTATTGGATTTCTGGGGAAACATATCCCTGAGCAATAAATCTGTCTGAAAGGAGACCCACCGTTTGTTAAGCTTACAGTAAAAGACCTTTGAACTGGTGGACAGTTGCATAGAAACACACAGCTAGGCTAGCACTTGTGCTGTTTACAATTTGAGTTGTATGATGACTTACAGTGTGCCAGTGGCCACATACCTGAGAAGGCAAGGGTTGTGCCTGCCTGTGTATTATGATCTTTAGACCACATTAGAGCCTCATATCCACTCAGAAAACAGAAATCCAGATATAAAACAAAAGCTGAAAAAAGTGCTTGGTAAGTGGAGAATGTTAGAGCTTTACCCCAGCAAATAAGGTCACAAATTCATGTGTGAACTGATGTAGAAATGGGCCACAGGTCTGTTTGGAGACAGTCAACTGCCCTATTACACCAAAGATAAAGCCATCAAAGGAGGATGAGCAGCTTCAGAAACACTTTTGGTGTTATTACTGACTATATGAATATTCTTAAAATGTGCTGAAGATGGCCTGTAGTCCTAAGTTTAGCACACAAGAAAAAAAAATTCTTTTGGATGAAAAGATTAGCAGGTGAGTTTAAAACACCTTCAGCTGTAGTTTAAAATCTGCTACATTGTCCCAGTGCCAGTCATGAAGGATTTGTATTAATTTGTCTGAATTCAAATTGTTCATTATTTACCAACCAATTTCCTGTTGCTGTCTTGCAAAAAAACAAAAAACAAAAAACAAACAAAAAAAAACAACAACAAAAAACCAAACATCATAGGAACTGAGAAAGGTTTTCAAAGGCATCAAGTTTACAAATTTCAGTTTAGGAAGATTTGTGTGTGCTTGTGCGCGATAGCATGGAGATGGTCTTACAAAGGCAGTTTTAGAAAAAATTACAGAAAAGATTTTTCTGTACCATCACTGAAATAAAACAACAACCCATCTTCATACTTTTCAATATTTATTCTAATAGAGCTTCAGTATTTAGAGGAAATCTGTGAAAATGTTTGTAATTCTGATTCCTTTCATAGATCCCTGTATGCCACCTTCTAATAAGAAATCAGAAAGCCAACTGAACTCAATGCAAAAAATACAGTAAAGTTGATGAGCACTAAATGAAACCACACATAAATTGCATTTGGTTAACCATGAACTGAAGATATATTTTAAGCTTTACTTTAAATGATACCATTATTAATAGGTGTGGTGCTTGTCATCTTACAAAAGACATTTTTAAGGAAACTCTGAATATTTTTATTGCATAATTTTGACCAAGTAGGAACAGACAAAGACTATGGAAAAAAAAAAAGAAGAAGAAAATCCCCTTGAGATTTATTCATGGGAATTTCCTTGAAAAAATCTAATGAAGGAAATGTGAGTCTTTACCATTAAGTGAAACTAAACAATATAAATTATTTTATCTATGGCACTGGGTAAACTGATACATCAAAAGCTGGTGCTGTTTGGTTTCAACTTCTCTACACTCATGCCCATACATTTCAGCTAGAGAATCAATGATTTCTTGAGGGGAAAAACTGAAAATATTGACTTGAGTCTGTGAGGAGTTTAGGATAAGGTAAATCAACTTTTTTTTTTTTTTTTAACTCATTAGGCATGATATCTCAGTGTTTGTTCATACTTCTAAGGCTTTCAGAATAAATTAGACCTGTCTTCTGCAGAGATTTAAAATTTGTTCTATCTTGAATGTTATCCAGTATCAATTTAAACATCCATATTAGTTCATTTGCTCCCTGTTCCTTTCTTTTAGGAAAATTATTGTATGTTCTTACTTATCAGTATCTTAAAAAGCACACACAAGGCAAAATGTGTGGGCTAACAGAGAAGAATCAGAAAAGTAATCCTTATTGTAGAAGCCACTCATATTACCAAAAAAAAAAAAAAAAGGAAAAAAGTGTCAGCTTCTCAGTGGCCAACCAGCTGCATACAGCCATCAGGACACAATTCAGTCATTTTCAGAATTCTGTGATCTAATTTATAAATGATCTATGAGAAATATAATTTAGTCTTTTCAAATTAAATCATCTGGCTACATAAAAATGGAAAATATCTCATTTCATTATTGTTAAGCCAGAGAACTTGAAATAATATTTACAGCTAAAATGAAAACAAAAAGTAAAATGATTCTGATTTTATCCTCCTTGAAGTCATCCTTTTCATCACATTCATCTGATATATGATTTTATAAACACATCTACTTCTCTCAGGAATTTGCAGAGTGTTTGTAATTAGTGTGGGAAAAGAATATCATTGTAGATATATCCTTGGAGGAATGTGAGGGAAATGTGGTATTTAAAGTGTTCAGGAATTTATAAAGGCACTGTTTAACTATAAGTTCTACAAGAGTTAGATGTTATGAAAGGTACTCTAAATTTATGTAAAACTGTAAAATTGGAAAACTTGCACATTTTGTGATAAGATTCACAAAGCCAATAATTCTGGTCTCAAATGCTATCTGTTTTCAACAGGATAATCTTTTATGACCACAAGTTACTATTCTGTGATTGCTGAGTAATCTAAAACTTCGCAGGAGAAGTACATTGGTTTGTATTTTTTCTTTTACTAATGCACATTCATAAATGTTGTCTAGCAGACTGTCATAACACTGGGCTGAAGCTGAATGAAGAATATCTGTTTCTTTTAGAACATGTTGGTTGAAATTCATGAGATTAAAAAAAAAAAACAACACTTAAATTTCAAGAGCAGAAAAGTGTTCCCTTTGAATTCATAAAGTAATTTCAAAGGATTTGGAGCAGAATGGGAAAACAACTGGATTACCATGACAATATTTATTTTATTTTATTTTATTTTATTTTATTTTATTTTATTATTTTTTATTTATTTATTTATTTTAAGATACAATGTAAAAATGTTTATTTTAGTTTAAGGGCTTCAGTAAACCTTAGATACTACCTGGGCATTTTGTAGGACCCTGTACATAGATTAATTTGACACAGAGCATAGTTCTTTCTTATTTGTTAATCATTTTGTTATTTTTTTAATTCTTTACTGCTTCCTTACCACATCTATAATGAAAGTTGTTTAAACTAAATATTATTTTTATGTTTTGGTGTCCATTACTGCTATTTATGAACCAGGCTCTGCTATCAGTAGTTCAGATCTTCCTATGGATAACTAGTTGTTAATCAGGCTGATCCTGTAGATTTCAGTGGTTCCAGTAACGGGTTTACAAATTTTAAATGATAAATTCAGTTCCTGTAGGTATTTGAAACCAATAAGTCAAAGCTAACTAATACTTTCAGTAGAATGTCCGTAACAGTTGACAAAAATGTCCTCTTTACCTTGAGAATGTTTTTACCAAAAAAATGGTTCCCCCCCCCCCCCCCCCTTTATTTCTCTAATCTAAGCTAGTACTTTAAATGCAATCAGAAAATATTTGGCATCCAAATCCGTATTGATAAAATTCTGAATAATGTCTCTTGTAACTTCTATGTATCAGTAAGTGCGTAATCCCAATTCAAGGGGACTGCTTCAGTGCCTGGCAGAATTATTGTCATTGACTTCAGTGAAACTTGGATCAAGATGTAAAAAAATGGGTGAATTAAAGAAATAAAATTGAGTCCCCAAATGCTATAGATTTATTACAGGAGTCTTAGTCTGCAAAGTAAAGTGTAAATGGCAAAAATGATTCCACATTGTGAGATACTTGACAAAACTTCATCTGATCACAGCAAGAAGGATTTTGAAAGAAGACTGGGATTAGAATGTCCAATACCAATCTCCTGAGGCACCTTTGAAGCTAGTAGGATAAGATCAATTATTGGCCAAAAAAAAACTTTTTACCTAGAGCTACTCTTTGGTTGTGTTTGTAAGGCGTTCTGGGGTCTCTGTGTGCCTTCATGTCAAAATAGAGCCCACTTCATAGTCATAATTGCTGTCACCTTGGTATACTCAAGAAAAGACCAGGTGAACTTTTAAAATCTATGGTTCCTGCAAACCTGAGTCACAGCAGCACAAGTAAGTAGGAAACTTGCATAGACTTGCTAAACATGTTTATGGATCTGTAAGAAGCTTAGGTCTCCAATTTAGAATATGTAATTTTTACTAAAGCAGAAATGCAACTGACACTGGCAGAACAATTTTCTTTGGCAGTTTCGAATAATTCATATTCTAATTAGAATAATTACTTCTATTGCTTTATTTATGGAAAAAAATAACTATAAATAAATGAGTTCACATTTGTGAAATAATACTTAAGGTATTAGTGTTATGACATATTTGGGAGGCAAATGCAAATAGCAAGAAAGCTGGTGTTTTTCAATGATTTGTTTGTTGTTCCTTGAACTTGAAACTGGGAAAATGTGAAATTGAAGTGAACCTCGTGACAATTCTGTAGATGCATTTGACTAGGGGAATTTACTAAAAAATGTGCTTTGGAGCATAATTTTGGAAAGGGCTCATAAATTAACAGAGGTGAAAAATTAAAAAATAAGAAAAGAAAAGAAGCTAGGCTTCATTACCCTGTACTCCAGCAGATTTATAGGGAAGTCACACTCTCTGCTAGTGTTTTTATAACTTAAACAAATTACAAGTAAACATCATACTTGTATGTGACTTTTCATAAAAGTAATGTTTCAAAGTGATTCATTATTTATTACATGCTCTGTGGTTTACAGGCTATCCATCCTGCATCTCTTAGAAGTAATGAGAACAAGAAAAAGAACTTGTGTGCTTTTGTAGAAGATAGCAAATCTGAAGCAACTTTTGGGCAATATAAAAACAACACTTCTCATATAAAACTCATGGAACTTATCTCAATAAATGAGAGGTGCTTCTGAAACTCAGTTCCTTCCCACTTGCCTTCTTACTGACTTAATGCTTCTTTACATGTGTTTTGTGGATATATACTTGTTTTAAATCAATCTGCATGTAAGTATTCAAAATGCAGTCTCACCCTCTCTGCTTAGAGTAATGTACTGATTTGATATGGGATAGAGTTAATTATCTTTATTATGTCACTTCATATCTTCTGGATTTGCATTAAATTATGTTAATAGTACACCAACATTTTAGTTATTGCTGAACAGTGCTTACACAGCAAGATTTTTTTCTGTTTCTTACAGTGACCAACCCCAGGTAAACTGTGTGTGTACAGGAAGCTGGTGGTGAACACAGCCAGTAGAGTTGACTCAAACTGATCAAAGAGATATTCCGTACCATATAACATCATTCTTGGCACTAAAGCTGCATGAAAGAAAGAGGTGGAAAGGGGGGGTTGAACATCACAATGACTGAGGATGGGTGGACATTCAGAGTTATGGTATTTGTCTTCCCAAGTAACTGTTATGTTTGATGAAGCTTTACTTTTATAGATGGCTAAACATCTGCCTTTCTATGGGAAGTAGTAAATGAATTCTTTATTTTGCTCATGTGCACATCTTTTAAATTACTTATTAAACTATTCTCAAACCATGAGTTTTCTCACTTTTACCCTCCTGATTCCCTTTCTCCTCCCACCAAGTGGAGGTGAACGAATAGCTGTGTGGTGGTGCTTAGCTTCCTGATGGGTTAAATGACAACAAGTAATAAGAAGAAGCATGTAGAAGAAAACTGAAAGACACATATTTATCTTAATTTATGAATTTTCTTGATTAACTTCTTTTTGTAATTTGTAGAAGGGTTTTGGGTTGTAATTTCAAGACATAAATTGGCAGAAGGCATAAATTAATATTTATAATATATGAACTATTAAGCATTAAATTAATTATTATTTATGGTATTTATAATACAATAATTAGTGTTTTAAAATTTAATTTATGCATTTATTTCCCCATAATTTCATTGAGTTTCCAGTAAATCTATTATTTTTGCCTTTATATATATATATATATATATATATATATATTTTTTTTTTTGTTACAGAAGCAGTACCAGGAAGGCTTCCGAAGAGATCAGCACCATGGACAGAAACTGAGCTGCCTCCTGGTGCTCAAATGCGACCCGAGAAATATTAACGTGTAGATGCCGAAAGCCTCCCCAAGGACTGATTGCCAAAACAAACCCTAGCCTGCAGCAGAGCCTATCACTGACATCATATACCAGCTTCAGTCACCTGAATATCCCATTTGATGGGAGCAAGCAGCGAAAGATATCAGTGTATGAATTTCTCCTGTGTCCTAAGACCTCAGAATATACACAACAGTGAAAAATGAAGTAAATCATGCTTTACAAGCTAAATAAACCACTTTAACACTGCTGACTCTTTGAAGTAAGGACTGTATCTTTTTTTTTTTTTTTTTTCCAGGAAGTGGCTGGTGTATTACATTCTTGAAACATGATAGGGAACAATCTTTGAAAATAATGTTCTCAGCAAATAATAGACACGACCCACTACTTGTTAAGTAGCAGCTACTAAATTACCATGGTCTAGATGGGTAGTAGGCCACTGAACCACAGTTTCCCGAGCAACATCAGACATGTTAGTCAAATGAATGGACTTTGTTGTTCCCTCCCTCCCTTATCCTGCTGGAACTTCCTTTGGACAAGAACAGCACTGGAGGGTCTCACAGTGAGGGGGACTAGATTTCCAGAAAAAGAAATGTCAAAGCATACATTGTATGTGATACTGTATTTATTAAAACCAAACCAAGCTAATACAATACAATACAAAACCAAACAAAAATCCCATACAAACAAGTCATATTAATGGCACTACTTTATACAGATCCAAGAATGACTTGAGAAATAGTCATATTTTCCATTAGGGGTGCTGAAAGCCTGTGTCAAAACCAGGTACTGCAGTGGCAGTAGACAGTGTCTGTGGTTCACTTGTGACCATTTTAACTACAAAAAGAAGTCTTTTCACCTAACTTCAGACACCAGCATCATAGACATCTTCATGTGAGCTAGTCACCCCAGATTGGCTTTATGGCCAATGAAGCATGTGTTCAACTGAAGTGAAAGGTTTAGGTCAGCGGAATCTGTGAAGACATCTCCTAAGGAGCTGATGAACAGAACTCTGATTCTCTCCAGTGGTTTAAATGGGACATTGGGATAACAGCTTCAGAAGTAGGCACATGCACTGCAGATGCCTGTTTTTAGCCAGACAGACTCTTTGGACACTGACACTAAACAGTATACAGGTAACTTGGTGAGCATCCAGAAGTGTGAATATTTTGGGGAGGATTAAGTATCTATGGGTAGAAGGCTGTTAGAAAGCCATACACAACCCTACACTTGTTTAGAGGATGTGCAGTCAAATGATGGATAGTATCTGAGTTGTTCAAATTCTCCCGCTCATACTGAAAAACAACCTAATGGCAAAATTCCACAAACTTCCACACATTAAAATTCCTCTGTATGCAATTTATACCTCAACAAGTATAAGTCTCTGACAAAAGTATTATATATCAGCCCCTAAGTAATTTAGCCTCACATTCTTCACACTATCTTGGATGCTGGTTATACTTCACTGGTCATTCGATTTTTCAACATCCCTCCCACTACAAAATTTCAATCAAAACAAGTGAAACGATTTAAGAGACACTAAAAGCTGAAAAATGTCTCAATTCAAATACCCTATTTTTGAGATATCTACTACTGATACAGAAAAATAGTGAACAGATAGAAATAAAATTTATGTTATAGTGTAGAGGTGATTAAAGGAAAGTAATTTTGAACCCCCTTCTTTGGATTCAGGGTCTGCTTTGAATGAAACCTCTTCTTTCCAATGGTCCAATGAAAATCAAATGCAGAAAAACAAACACACAAACAAACAAACAATAACCACCCAACAAGGTAATGTTGTCCCGTCAAACCTGCAGGCAGCCTGAAAAAAATAGTTCTGTTTCAGGAAATAGAAAGAATGATCTAAACTCATCTGATCAAAAGGCTGACTGAAGAAAATTTTAGGTAATGGCCTAAGAAATGCTGCCCAGGTTTAGGCATCTGATAGAGCTACTTGAACCAAAAATTTAGTTTTTCCTAGGCTTGTATGTGATCAGGGAAGATAAATGGTTTCCTCTGGAGATGGACTGGAACATCTGCTGAGATCTCTGTCTTACCCATTCTGTTGACTATGGGGAAAAATTCGTATGATTAAGCTCTTTATGTAGGCACCTGCATTTACTGCTAAAAGTTAGATAGGATACATTCCTTTCCATCCGCCTCTATGCCCACCTCCATCTAAATTAGTTAATGAAAGATGATGTCAGTAGATGAAGATAAGGTGCTTATCCCACAGTTCCAGCCTGTTGACTAACCTTTTCATATGCCAGAAAGGATGCCACACAACTGCCATAAGCTTCTCAGCTTTTCCTCTGGCAAGAGAACAATTTCCCTGATGTGATCATCTGCCTCTATGATGTCATCGGCTTTTGTTTAAAACCAAAGGACTGGTGTAAGAAGGACTGAAACATGTGTTGCCATGTGCAGGCTTTTCCATGGTTGCTATCATCAGGAACATTCATTTATAGTGCTCGATGTTTTAGTATTGCCTATGCTATATTAAAACCAGGAAATCTGAAAATCTGATGACAACCCAAAGTGCAAGAAGCACTGATTTCTTTTAACAATTTTTTTTTTAATGTAAAAGGAAAATTCCACTGTTCCACTTGGTCTATTAATAAATCTCACATTTTATACTGGAAAAGTTTGAAAGAGGAAGTTAATGTAGCATTTCCAGTCTGTTACCCAGGGCACAACCACAGTACTTGCCACAGATTTTAGACACATTTGAGGACATGTATCACCAGGTATCATGGAGCAGAATTCCTCTCCTCTCCTCTCCTCTCCTCTCCTCTCCTCTCCTCTCCTCTCCTCTCCTCTCCTCTCCTCTCCTCTCCTCTCCTCTCCTCTCCTCTCCTCTCCTCTCCTCTCCTCTCCTCTCCTCTCCTCTCCTCTCCTCTCCACATGATTCTCCTTTTAATAATATTATTTGCTCTAATTACAGGATAGGGCCTAGCTGTGCTGTAATAACAGGATGTTAAGAAAAAGCAATGGCTTGAATAGCCACATTTTGGTTCTCTGCTTCTACATCGCTTCAGGGGAAATTGTTTGTGACAATCTCTATTTTATGTCTAGACATCATCTTACTCTTCAACTGACAGCCTATGCTGAGTGGCTATTTTCTGTTTTTTCCCCTTCCCACCTTGTTCTTCACTCTTTTTTTTCCTAGGTCACTCAGCAGATTAGCAGAACACAGAAACATTCTTATTTTATGTGACAAGGCCCACAACAATGTGAGCTAATTAAATGAAGTAAAATGGTATTATACTTTCCTATATTGCATTAGGTAGTTGACAGATATATACAAAACAAATAAACAAAAAACAACAAAACAAAACAAAACAACAACAAAAAACCCAAGCAGGCCAGCTGTTTATTTGCAGGTTTCCTAAATATTAGCCACAGCACAATCATTTACAATTTAGTGTCTTACATAATTTAAGGACTAGCATATTGCTACTCAGGAAAGAGAATACTTGTTATTTTTTAAGCCTGTGAAACTCACTTTTGTCTCACACTTGTTAGACTTTGAGTATGCAAGCTGAGTGATGTCAGTGCAGCTGTATAGGGGCCACGCTGAGGCACAGTGAAAGGAAGGAATCCCTCCTCAGACAGGCACACTTCCAGTCTGTCTCTGGTTTAGTTCACATTTGCTAACCATCCAGACAAAAAGGAGAAATAATATGCTCTGATAGTTGGTGCGAGGTATGTGCCAATTTCTTCCCTATCCTCCTGGACAGAAGGAGGGGTAATCAATAACTGCTTACCCTGGCACCCCAGCCTGTGATATGTGGAGGTGATACAAAACTGTGAGTGTGTCCTGAGCAGGCAAATGGTCTGGGCTACAATCTAGCACACACCCAGCAGTAGGGTTCAAGAAGACCCTCACTGCAGGCTATGGCATACAATGTTGGTTATTCAGGAATGAGGTGGCAATAATATTGTAAATAATATTAAAAAAAAAAGGCCAAAGAAGTGGGAATATAATGACTTACTTGTTTTTTGTAATTTTCAGTGCATTTTAATGGTTAATACAAAAAATATATTTTTGTTTGGTTTTGTCTCCTGCAAATGAGAAATACAATCTCAGTATTTCCAGACTGAAATAAAAATAAATTGCAGGAAAGAATCAGTGAAGTATGACCTTATAGGAAAAATGAAATGCGTGTAACCAGGAAGACAATGATTTTTGGAAAAACAGAGAAAAATCACTGTCAGCAAGGAAATTACTTAGTACAGATCTGACACTGACTTTTCAGTTTTCTGTCCCTCCCCAATAGTTTACTCCATTTTCATCTCATTTGAAAGGGCTATGTGGGAAATGTAGCTCATTGTTAAATGATCTGAGAAAACAGTGAGAGAAGATAAAATGGCAAGGTAATTTCACTTGTATAAATGAGCAGACATAAAGACAATAACAAAACAATCAATTGACCAAACAGAGGCTATGGTAGTAACACAAATGATTATGCATACACCGTTCTCAAAATCCAAGATGCAAACAAATTTGGTGGGGAGATATTAATCAAAAAATTACTCAGATAAGCTTGCTTATATGAGGACTTCTATAGTTATCTGCAAACTACTGAAATATTAAACAAACAAACAAAACACCACGTAGAGGAATGCTATTCCTCTATGCAAGATTTGTAAATCTTAGCAGAGCCCCATTTCCCCATTCAACTACAGTTTTAGGCCAGATCTTCCACTGTTCTTAATTACCAAATTTCCAAAGCATTTGTGGTACTATATTGATGTACATTACCTGAAGTCTGGGTTCTTTGTATGTGGTTTAGTGATGGTGAAGATATCAAAATAAAGTTCTGGAGGTTAAGTCCTATCTCTTTTCAAGATGTGAACACAGCCTGAGAAATGCAAACTTTCGTACATCACGTGAAGATATCAGAAGGAAGCAGACAGTTTTAGAAGTAAACATAACAAGATTATAGTGTGTTATCCTGTTTGTAAAAGGGGTTTTAGAAGAAGGCATTTAGTCTATTCTCTATTCTAGTTTAGTCCATGGCTTCTGAATTTGCAGGCAAGAAAATTCAGAGGAATTCAAATATTTCTGAGGTATGGCATCTACAGAGGTTGCTTGATAATGCACATCTGGTCAAAGTTGTTAGCAGCTGATCTCATATAGTGTTCTTGGAAACTGAAGTGATTAAAGCAAACTTTCAAAAATGCCCTTTGTTATTGAATGCCTGGCATTCATAGGTTTCTAAATTCATTCACTCTTTCAAGGTTTGTTTCAACTCAGGAAACCATTTAACGCAAATTAAAGACCAACTGAATCTAGTACATATTATGCTTAAAATTAAGAACATAGAATCATAGGAAAAGCTATGGCCTTCCATTCCATGCACTACTACAAGATAGGGTTAATTCTACCAGATCTCCTCCAAAAAATATTTAGGCAATGTTTTCCTAAAGATCTGTAAATAATTTGACAATCTCTCCATGCAATCTATTCCAGAGCTTGTCTTTACTATAACGTTCTGTTCTTTAATGTCTAACTGTAATCTGCATTTTTGTTATTTAAACACATTACTGCCTACCAGTGAAGAGTAGGTTCTTCCTTCCAAAGACAACTTTTTATGTACTGTAAGGTGATCATCTCATTATTTTATAATTGTTCTAACTTATATTTGTTTTCCTCTTAAGTAACATCATATGACTTTTGGTCATACTCTACTGTTCTTTCTTTGATGGGTTCATATCTTCCTTGAAATTTTGTGTCCAAAACAAAGTGTCATACTACAGTAAGGTTACTATCAGATGAGTATGTCAGGTGGATTATTTCAACATGTCAGAGGCTGTAATCTTGTTTTAATATTTGCCAGAACTGTGCTTGTCCTTTTGCAGCTGCATTGATTGCTTAAATGCAGGTTGGTTTATTATTTGCATTATTTTGTATTTTTCTCCTTTATTTTCACTTTTTTTTTTTTTTAACAGATGAAGATGTTAAAATTACATATCTGCTATGATGAATTCTGTTTCTTTTTCTTTTTCTTTTTCTTTTTTTTCTTTCTTTCCTTTTTTTTTAACAGATTTTTATTTTTATTTTATTTTTTTATTTTTATTTTTTTTAACAGATGAAGATATTAAAATTAAATATCTGCTGTGATGAATTCTGTTTCTTTTTCTTTTTTTTTTCTTTCTTTCCCCCTTTTTTTTTTATATAATTTTAAGTAGAGCCTAGAATTGATCAAGATAGCTCAAAGTAGGTTAATGATAAGAACATTACCTTCAAACATGATATATTTTAAACTCTTTTCTAATTTAATTTGTTTTTCTTATCAGCTGTAAAATACTGTACATATATCTGTATTTGCTGCACTTTCTACTAAATGTTTGAGAATTACGTTTATTAGTAGCACATATATACATTTCAAAGAAATCTACTCATTTACATTTAGTAGCTAGATATTGTTATTCTAGGTATACTTTCAAAGCCTCAAAAGTAGTACAGATGTCAAAGGAAGCAAAGCAGGTACAGCCTAATTTCAGTAGAAAAAAATCATGAAACATGGACTTAGTTGCCTGAGAGCAAGAGCAGCAGAGTTGTGAGACAATGGGAGAACATCATTAATAGTCAAGCAAACTATCCTGGTGATTGTGGCAAGAAGGCTCAAGTGACAAAGGATCACAAAAAAACTGACAAGTTATAATTGTTTGAACACATAGAAATGTGAAAGTGGCCCATTTCTAAAACAGACTCTCACAAAAACATTTCCTCTAGTGGTTAAGATATACTTGACGATTCTCGAAGTCTTTGAGATATCTTATTCTTCAAAATGAAATAGGTTTGCTTCATGTCAGTGAGATTGAGAATCAATAGAAACACACATCAAGTTATATGTATATATATATCCAAGAATTGATTGTGGTGATCTGTTTAATTCCAATTTAAGAAAGCATTATAAGGAAGTGCATTTTATGACAAATGATCTGACTTCCTGGCATCTATTAACACTTATCAATGAATAAGCTGTACAAATTGAAATGGTCTTATGAATGTTTAAGGAAGATGCTCTTATAAACTTTGAAACAAATACAGCAAACTTTCCATCAATCTCCTGAGTGTTAGAACTTCAGTGCTGTTTAATATCTGACTCAACTTCTATCCCATAAAGAGGGCTTACATTCAGCTACTAGCATGCACTATGCCTGCTCACATGGTATGACATTGTTTGTTTTCTATTATAGTGATGAACCGACCAGTTAGTATGACCAATCTCCTCTGGGTAATGACTTGCTTAATAAAATGCAGCTAATGAGCAATATTGTAATGTAGATTTTAGAACAGTCGTGAGAACAAAGAATCACAGATGGAGTTAAAAGCTTGTTTTTCTTTTTAAAAATTACCTTTGAGTCTTCAGCTTTTTAATATTTTCTCTCTTTTTTCCAAAGGCATTAAGGAAAGCTGAACACACTCCTGTTAGCAACGTGTTCAGTCAAGAGAATCTGGGAAAATATATTGTTGTATTATAAAAAACAGATAAATATTCCCACATTTGCTTTGTAGGCGATAACATGGAGCATCTGTACTGCAAAACCTCATGCTTTGCAGAACACAGTCCATCAGCAGAGACACATGTTTTGGTTCATCTGAGAGAGAGGACTATAAATCACCGGGTGGTAATAGGCATTGTCTGGGAAAGCTCCGCTCAGCAGCAGGAGGAGCATGGTAGGAGAGCAGCTTCCCTGCCTGCCTGTCACTCCTTGCCTGTGCCCCTGCTGCCATACGCTCACTATTTTATCTTCCTGCCCCAGTCAGGCCTGCTCACCCTGCCCTAAACTCTGAATCCCTCAGCACAGCTCCCACATCTCCAAACAGAGATGACTTTGCTTCACTTCAGTCACCTTTGCCTCAAGCAGAAGTGCTCCCCATCCCTTTCCTACCTTCTGCTTCCCTGAGGAGGCTGTGGAGTACTTTATTTACTGACATCACATTAGAGAGCTGTCTGACTGCTAATGGGTGTGATCTCATCAGTGGAGCACCCCTGAAATCATAACTGCTTTCCTCTCAGGGACATGCAATGCTCAGCATAGGTGTGAATGAATTCCTGGGTATCATAAAATGATTTCCTAATAGAGCTTCAGACCTTGGAGGTGGTGAGTAGGTTTTGACACTGGATCTGATTGTATATCGGCTTTATATTACTGGAGGTGCAAAGCTGCTAAAAGAGGTGTGATTAGCTCCCAGCAGGGTAAGTGTAGGTGCCTTCCAAACTCCACTGGGATAATTCAGCTGCCTCATCAATTTCCAAATTTTCTGGAAGTTGATTTTTTTTTTTTGTAGCTGTGTTGTCATTTCCTTAGCATTTGTTTGGCATAGAGAAGCAAAGATATTTACGAACCAACCTTCCTTTCCTTCCTGCCTGCCTTCCTGCCTGCCTGCCTGCCTTCCTGATGTTTCCTACAAAAGTTGCATTATGAACAAATGCATGTATCCAGTCTATTTTGTCTCATGTTCATGATAGATAACCCAATTTTGGTCCAAGAATCCTGATGTTTTAGTGTTGTTAAGACAGGACACTGGGTGTTAGATGTTTTTAGAAATGCTGATCTACTGCAGTAAAAGTACTGAGTAATATGAAATGTTTGATGTTTGCTCTGAGGTACTGAAATTTGATTGCAACAAAGAAGGGATAAATGGATTGTACTGAAGTGATTATTTTTATGTCTGTCCATCTTTAAAAACATTTCTGTGTTTCAAGCATACTCTCTGTGAATTATATACGTGGATTGTGAAATATTATATTTCTGTAAAATCTCTGAGATAATTCTTTCAGAATTGCTTCAAATCCCGGCAGATAAGGCAGATGCAACTGGAAATGCTGTCATAGATCCTTTTGCCCTGCTGCTGACTTGCATTCTGAACTCCAAAGATTTCTGTGAGTCCAATAGGCCAGTGGGGGTTTTCTACACTGTGTTTCTGGGAAGTAATGTTGCAGAATGATGTCTGTAGAGGTCAACTATGTATTTATGGTGTTGTACCTGTGGTCAAGGCAGGTCTGTTACCAAGTAACACACCACTGCATCTGGCCACATCACAAACTCTGGGAGTAGAAAAAGAAACCAGCACTTGAAAGGTACTGTGACTCCAGACCTTTTGTGTGAGAAGAGACACTTGAGCTAGTAAAGATTACAGCTGAACTTGTGATATCTGCCAGAGTGTGAAAAGCCCGGGCTTAGCTAAGGCAATTACTCACCAGCAGCACCCACAGCTCAGGGAAAGGGAGCTGCGCCCTCAGTGTCATACCTCCAGGAGAGCCTGTGCAGAGACAAAACATTCATCTCCTCAGCATTTGGTGGAAACAGGGCTCCCTTCCCCCAGGTGAAGGCAAGGGGCCACAGGTGGGAAGTTCATGCTTTAATTCTCTTGCCAGGGATCACAAGATAGCTTGGCATGATTTCTATTGCTTGGCTCATTCAAAGGAGAGCAGAGTGAGGAGGTTTTCACTCCCTCCTCAGGCCTTTTATTTAGAGGATGTGCTATAAGAAATAGGTCCTGTTGTCCTGATTTTTAAGCCCCTTGTCCTATCTAGTACTGAGATAACAAGATCATACAGGCATGCTGTATTATATATTTCTTGTGGGATAATCAAGACAATGGTATACTGATGGTATACAATCCCCAAGATTGTGGGGATTCTCTCATAGGCAGCTCTTGTTGCCCTTTTAACCATGGTCATTTTAAAATGGGAAGTATGTAACAAATAGTTGGTTGCTTTATGAAAACATTATGAAACTGAGAACATGGTTAACTTAATGGCTAGTGCACACAACATAATTAGTTAAGGGAAATTAATCTACACCTAATTACAAGTATCCTTTTATTAATCTGTATTAGAAATGTATACTTGGCTGGACAGAAATAACAGAAGATATAACCAGTCTTGTGACTTCAGCAGGATACCCCATGAAGTTATCAGTACAAATGTTTTATTTATTCTCTATTAGTCACTTGGAAAGTGCTACTGCAGCAGCAGCATTGTAAAAGGACAAGAAGACTGTCACTGTCCGCACTTGAAAGTTTATAATCCGGGGAAGCTGCAAACTCCCTTGATGTATATTTCCTTCATTAGTCCTTATTGAGTTAGACATACTTCCCACAGCAAAATGACATCTTTTGGAGCTGCAGTCCAAGTATTCCCAGCCATCACTGTATGTCACTGAGGCTGGTCTCAGCACCTGAGGGGTGTGGACATGCTTAGGTTTCCACTTCTGGGAGCAGACATTAGATGTATTGTCTGTGCCAGAAATGAACACTTTGTCCAAAGAAGTTTCTCTCTAGCATACTGAGCAAAATCTCTCCTGTAGTGGGCCCCCCAGTACAAGAGAGCCCTGGACGTACAGGAAAGAGTCCAAGGGAGGTCACCAAGGTGATGGAGGGCTTGGAGCACCTGTCCTGTGAGGAGAGGCTGAGAGCTGGGACTGCCCAGTCTGAAGAAGAGGAGGCTCAGAGGGATCTCATCCCTGTCTGTAAATACCTGAGGGGAGGCTGCAGAGAGGATGGAGCCAGGCTCTTGTAAGTGGTGAAAAGAACACCAGGCAGCACTTCTGTGCAGTGTGGTTGTTGGAGCACCGGCACAGGCTGCCCAAAGAAGTTGTGGTGTCTCCTCCTTGGAGACCTTCAAAAGCTGGTTTGACATGGTCCTGGGAAACCTGCTCTGGGTGGTCCTGCTTGAGCAGGGGCTGGACCAGATGGCCTCCAGAGGGCCCTTCCAACCACAACCATTGCATTAGTCTATGATTCTGTGAAATCTTTCATGGTGATGTCATTAATATATGTGTGAACTTGGCAGGGAAAGCTTCTTCCCTAGTAATGTTTCTGTGGTTGTTACAACAGTGCCCAGACCTTTTGTTTGCTGTGCACAAGTGCTGCAAGTGAAATCTCTAGCTTTACTTGTTGCTAGCCCAGCCTTTCACTATTTCCATTAATAATAATTTTGCATCTCACCAAATATATTTCATATCCACAAATGGAAATGCGAAAAGAACAGAACAACATTATTTACTTTGTCCTCTGCCTCCAAGCCTAATGACAGAAAACAACTATTTACAGCAAAATAAGCCAAAGCAAGAGATAATTGAGGAGAATTGTTTTGCTTCCAATCCACAATGCAGACTAAATGTGGGTTGAAGTTATTAACATATTGCCAAATATTGGGTGGCTGTATGAATGAGCTGATGCTCTCAGTGTAAAATTTCACTGGCCCTGGAACAAAACTACCACTGTAACCTGATACTGAAGATGGGCACTTGCTTCCAGCTTAGCTTAGAAACTGGTACATTCTAATCATCAAGGACTTTACACGTGTCTCAGAAGGTCTTTACAGTCATGGACTTCACATTCAGGAGGGAGTGGATTTACTGTTAACTGTTCCACTGCTATTGCTTACTGGCATATCTTGCCTCATTGGTAGATGTGAGGCAGCCTTGTCTCTCTTTCTCTGAAGGATAAGCTACCTCTTAGGTGTTTTGTGGTAAACTCAAACAGTTACCACAGTGCAACTGACATGTAACAAATCAATATCTTACTTTATGTAGTGGTATCCTATTCTTGTGCACATTACCAAAATGATGTTATCTGCCCTCTGTCATGTGTGGCTATTCCTTTCCCTTGAAAGTGACTTCAGTTTCCGCAGAAACATCATTACTTTAATGACATATTCAAAGGATGTTTCTAGTTGTCTTCATAGTGGTCTCTGTTCTTTGTTTGTTTACTCAGAATATCTCTCTCTGGAGTTGAGGCATTTTTCTGTCAGTATAGAAGGGGAAAACTGGACCTATTAATTTTGTAGTAGAGACATGGAATGCACCAGATCAAAATTACACTGATGCTGCTACTCATGTTAGGCTTACTGTATGAATAAATCATATGTCCCATTTCCAATGCTGTCAGTTAGAGACTTTTTACAAGTTCAAAGCTCACAGCAATGCCAAAAGAAAAAAAAAGTAAATGGAGGGTCAGAGCTGGCTATGTCAATAAACAGCTGGAAGCCAAGTGGGCAGGAAACCAGTCTATAGTCATGCTCAGAGACTCGTGGCCATTTGTAATAGAAGATAGTGGAGGTTTTCTAGCTCATTGTAATTTAATAATTTTAATTGAATGTTGAAAAAACTTTTGTACATCATGAATATACATTTTTTCACTGAATATACATTATATTTCATTTTCATATGAGACTATATAAAGTGTACTTATATATGATGTATCATGTCTATAGCTGTGGAGGCAATCTAAATTTCAGTATCTAAAAATAAGGTGCTAGCTCATGAAGAATAATGAATAATGAAAAAAAATCCCCCAAAGGCCTGAGACATCTCTCTCATTCTCCACATTATCTGTTCTTTTGAGGCAAGCCAGGGAATGACAGGTCTGCCTGAGAGAAAAAAGGAAGACAACAGAAGGAATAGGAGTGTTAAATAGTGAAGCCCTTGGGAGTGACAAAGCTTCACAGAAAGGAGATCAGGGAGTAGCTCCAAGTACTCTTGGGGAAGCAGTGATGCAGAAGTTGAAAATGTGAAGCTAATCCATCTAGAGAAAAATTAATCTGACACACATACATATGCAATGTGAAGGAAAACTTCTAGTGCAGTAATGTTCCGAGCAAAGAAGGTGTTCAGGTAAGTATTTGCAAAACTATATCACTTAGAAATAAAAGGCTAGTGAGCATGCAGCTGAGTGGAGGGGGAAGGGGAGACTTGAGGTCATATATGAGGTGAGATGGTGAGGAACAACAGTTCTTTTTAGTCAAAATCATTCCAGAGGTAACAGTGACTTATTTATTGAAAAGGAGAACGAGAAGGGGAAGGGGAAGAAGATTTTCACCTTGGTTGATGAGGGAGCTTAGCAAAAATACAAATAGCAAATAATTTATGGGCAAAAATGAAGAACTGGTTATTATTTTATATTAACAAATCAAATAATTTTAAAAGGAAAAACCAAACACAATCAATGTTCTGATGACTTTTTGTGTTTAAAGGGAGAATAGTGAGTCATTCCCCATGGGGAATATAGAAAAAGAGAGTGGGAAAGCAAAGTAATAATAAAGGAACAGTATTAGAAAAAGCAATAGTCTTAAGCTGTGCTTAAATAAGAAAGGTGTTGTGGAAAGTGTTGAAAGCTTAGGCTTCAAAGAATAAAACTGAAATCAGTGGCCTAGAGCTCTTTAGCCAGATATTCCCTGAATCACTGCAAACCTTTGGGGGTTTAACAGGAATGAAAGGAACAATGTTCACTCTCCATTGGTGAAAGGGGCTGCTTGAGAGGTAAGGGTGACTGTCCCTCTGTGAGTTCTTGCCTTGTGTTTCTCCTCAGTCAGACCTTGACCTTACACACTGGAAGTGCAGAGCCCCTATTCTAACATGCCATCTCACGTTTTGGAAAAGCCCCTTTGGCCTCACCCTCTGGCAGTGAACAGCCTTTCCTGTTGCAGAGCAGGTGACCCTGTGTTTGTAGATGGGGATGTGTTGCTGGGTGAGGGCCATGTGCTCAGAGATCCCCTTCCCAGCTGCTACATACCATTGTGATCCCTGCAGCATCTCCCAACTTGACCAGCCAAACATATTCTCTTCTGTGGGACCTGAGGAGGCTCTGTCTTGCATGTTGGAAAAGAATATGCTGCAGAGATCCTTGAAGATCTTCAAAAGCCACCTGGACCTGATCCTGGGCAACCTGCTCTGGGTTGCCCTGCTTGAGCAGTGGGCTGGACTAAAGGAGCTCCAGAAGTGCCTTCCAAACTCTGCTGGTCTGTGAGTCTGTGAGAGGCATGTAGCTAAGCTGGGAAAACACTGATGTGGGCAGTGTGAATCTTTCCAAAAATAACATATGGCTTCAAAAATGACCTACTTACCTGCAGGCAGGAGGGAAAAAAAAGCACACATTTGTCAAAAGAGCTTGATGCCTTGTTCTGTGTTGATAGTATTACAGAACTTCATTTGCTGTCGGGAAATGAAATGCATCGCACAGGAGACAACATGACCTCCCTTTTTTCAGAAACTCTTATACATCTATAGGGGATCCTGGTATTGGGAGCAGAGCAGGCAGTGCCCAGCCCAGCCAGCACAAGCTGTTCCTCTCTGCTGCTGTCAAGCGAATCTGTGGCAGGAAAAGAAGTAGCAGGGTTCCACCTGCCGGACAAACAATTAAACCACTTGCTTCTGTAATAGGAACGAAGGTTTCCGTCTGCGGTTGTGTTTTTACCTGTGCGAGGCAGAGGGAGACCGGAGGCACAGGTCTGACTTCATTGCTGTCCATACCAAACAACAGTCACAGCTGCGTGCTAAGGTGTTTTGATTGCTGCAATGTCTCCTCTTGCAATGATTTTCTGTTGAAGCTGATAGATTAGTATCAGAGGTTTCTAGATTTCCTAAATTAGCTACAGACATAAAAGCAATCAGTTTAAATCTATGTACTTCTGTAAAGCACGCCACCCTGTCTATTCCACTGCTGGCTGCTGAAATAAGTAATATTGCTCCTAAAAAATCCTTATCCCCTCTGACTAAGAGGTGCTGAAAATTGCAGGGCACCATGTTTATAACTAAATAAAAAGATTGTTTCCATGTTAGTCAGAGCTTACTCAATATCTCAGCATGGAAAAATGAGGCACAGTGTTTATTACTCAAATATCAAAAAAGAAGAAAAACAAAAAAAAACAACAAAAAAACCCACCAGAGACTTACCCCTTTTAGAAGCTGAAACTTTGAACACTGATAACAAATTACTGCTTTTTGATCTCCTTTCAAGTGTCGCCTAAAACACCACTGCAACTAGTTGAACTTCTTGCAGTTTCTACCTGATATGATTTGTGACCTTGCCTGTTGACACAGTTTAGAAGGCCAAGGAGCACCATTTTACCTCTTTGTGATTTTATCTCAAGTTGTGTCCTTTGCCTTCAGACATCCTGGGGTAGGTATTGCCTCAACACTGAAAGTCGGAGCTGCTCCAAGCCCTGCTACAATTCTGGCAATGCCGGCTACAGGAATTTTTCACCATGCTGGGATTCTTTTGAAAGAAAGAGGAGCTAAGCATATGCATATATAAAACTTTATTTAGAAACATATTATGTATACATAATACATACATTATATTGCAGTTACTAATTTTATTTCCATGGATTTTTCACCCAGTTTCTTGCCTCCTTTGGAATATTGAATTGGACAAAGGGTAGAAGATATTGGAAATGGTGTACAGACTGCTATAAAGTCATTGATTTCCTTTTTCTCTACAACATCCCTTTACACAACACACCTGTCAGCAGAACGCACCAGTAACACCAATTAGTAAGCATGTTTCTACCAAATCTTGTGCATGTCAGGAATACACAGAGCACTAAAAAGAGAAAAAAAGAAGAAAAAGATCACAAATGCTGGCAGATGAGTCTTCTGCTCTTTTAATACCATAACAGCACCAGAAGAAAAAAGCAATACCGATCTGTGGAATGCAAATCTGCAGAAGTCAAGGGTGCCTGCAGTTTGAGTATGTAAACAGTATCTAGTTCTGTGGCAGAACTGATTAGAAGCACCACTTGTCCTCGAAAGAGCCAGCTAACATATTTTAAAATCAATCTGTATCTGAATAAATGTACAATTGAAAGGCTCATCAAATCTCCAGGCTTAAATGGGTTCTTGTTACAGGTTAACCATGATGTAAAAGTAGCATTAGACTTCCCTCATTGCCCTCTTGAGACTCACTTTCTCACCTGCTATATATCAATCACACACTTGAGCAGGGAGAGAGATGTCACCTTCTGGAACCAGTTAAGTGTTCCCTCTTGATTTCAGATTTATTATCTCAGCAAAATACTGCAATTCTGTAGGATGCAAAGATAAAACCAAACCTTCTCTGTGCAGGACTGCCAGGGTATGATTGACAGGCATGCTCATTAGACTAAACAACTGGCAACTCAGTGCACGAAGGAAGGACCATTCCAAAATGCAAATTCGGAGCTCCCATCAGCTGGAGATCTGCAAGTCAAGTTCTTTTCTGCTCCAGCAAGAACATTAACTAAGTACAAGAAGCCAGATCCTGACTTTGTGGAAAGAAAAGAATATGGACCTGGAGATTATAATGAGCATCTTTAGGTAGCAGCAGAAGAAATGCAGTTACATGTACTGTTTACCTGTGCTTTTTTGGTAGAGGATGGAGAATGTATCATGCGCTGTACTTGTTCACCAGATATGAAGCTTTAAATTAATTTATACAACCTTCAACCTTGGCTTTAAACCAGTAGGACTGCTGTAATCTGTGTACTGATTCTGTACAGCACCAGTAGCGCTGTTTTTGGGTGCTGCTGAATGGTCATATATAAATACTGTTTGCATTTTAAAGGGAAGGCATATGACTCACCTAATGTGAATTACCAGTTTTGACATGCTGTTGCACCAGAAGATTGTGTCAGCAGGATGTAAATAATTGCATTGGCCGCTGGTCCGTGTGCTGCTACTTTCTATAATACAAAATTAATTGAGGTGGACCTGAATCTAAACATCCTCCAGGAACTCTTTAGAGTGGAATAACCACATCCCATTTACTAGTCAGATTTAATACAGGACTGACAGCAGCTGCCTAGATGCTATCTCCAGAATTTATTAATTCATCCATCTTTCTTAAGTTTTGTTAGGAGAACTAACCACTGAGCGATTTTTCTTTTTTTTTTTAAGTATCCAAAGCCTTGCAGCTGCCAGGAAAAGCCTCGTAACCCGTGTTTCTGTGAACAGAAAGAGTGCGGGAAGAGCAGGGGCTTGGAGCCAAAGGTTTTGCGCTGCTTCCTCCGAGGAAGAGTCCGGCCGCGGGCGCTCCGCTAGGGGGAGGCAGAGGAGCGGCGCTGGGACAAGGAGCATCCTGCGGGGTTGGCGCTTCGCCAGCCCGGCTTTGCTTTTCTCCGCTTTCCGCCCCACTGGAAGCAGTGCCCGACAGCCTTTCTCTGGGAGGGATGCCCTCTTGGTAACCGGCTTGCTAAACTCTCCCTTTTTACCTTTCGCAAGGGCCGTTGAAAGAGACGCAGAGGTGGCTCCTGCCAAAGTGTTTGGGATACGGTCAGAATATACAAAACACAGCTCTGCTGCCTATGGTATATGAATCCTTTTGGTAGGCTGGCAGCGAGCCAGGTGCTGGGATAATTTCCTCCTTATTGCTGCTAGGGAATGTATGACTGGGCATTTGTATGGTGCTCGTGAAAGGAGAAAGTTTCTCTTCAGGCCAGGCAGGGAGCTGGCATCTGCAGTTTGCATTTCCTTGTGTTGTTTTGCCAATGCCATCAGTCTACACCACCCTTTATAAGGGGGAGAGGCAATGTGAGAACAGTAGAGTCGCTACCTTAAATCAAAATAAACAAACAACGACAGATTAAGCTGGCAGCACAAGCCCCATTTGTTCCAGCCATGGGGTAACAACTGTCTCTTCAGACTGCCCGGCCCAAAGGGGTCTGGGTGAAGAAGGATGTGTGGATTTATGGAGGGGGTCCTGGTTTCTGAATAACACCCCTGTTCAGAGAGTGGGAGAATAGAGGAGTCTAGCACAGATGGCCAAGAGGAGTGCTGATAGGGAAAATCTGTTCCGCCATCCCCGGACATGAGGGCAGCCCCCCCATGGGAAGTGCTGCGCGGTCCTCTGGGCAAGGCATGCAGATGGAGCAATGGTTCTGGGGTGTGTGGAAAGGGGGTCAGGAGAGAGGGCAATCAGAGGGGGAAACGAGGGGGTACACAGTGCTCTTTGGGGAAGGAGACAATGAGGCAATACAAACCTGACTTACAAGGGAAGGGAGAAAATAAGGCAATATCAAACTGACCTACAAGGGAAAGGACCAATCAAATGTGTCATTGCAACTGGGAGCAGTGAGACATTTATTTTTCTTCATTTTTTTTTTTCAAATTACAGAACAATCAGTATTTCATTCCATTTCGAAATGGAAAGCCGTTCCTTATTCATTAAAAATGTACGTTCCATAAAATATGGATCAGCAGCAGGCCCCTCTGGTGAACAGTGAGCTACAGTCCTCCCAGTTTGAACTAAATTATTTGTGTTGGTTTTACGATCTGGAATGCAAAGTCGTGTGCTCTGGTGCTTCTTTCTGAAGTTTTAAAGCAATTTTATTATAATACTTGCAGCTTTTTAATGTCTGAACAAAGTAATACATTCAGGGGTTATGAGACGAAAAGAGGAAAGGAGACCAGAAAAGCACTGCTTATAATGGAAAATAATATTAAAAAAGCCATAAAACATTCTTGTGTTGAGGGAGGGGGAGAGGGAAGCGGGATTTAGTAATGGAACCTCAAAGTACAATCTCTTCAAATTTTAAGTGCTTTGTACTGAATAATTTGACTTGAATCTGAACCTACAGCTATAATTACAGGTCAGGTCTGAAACATGAAGGGCCTTGTTGCCTTGTACAGATACAGACAACTTTGCCTAAGGATCTTCATTTCAAACACAGTCTCAGTTCAGCACAGTCATGTAATGAAACTCTACTGATCTTACATGACATGCGTCATTAGTTATAGCCGTGAAAGAAAGTCAGAAGAACATGGAGAAATGATTTATTTTGTCACTACACAACAGAACCAAGCCCTGTCCCGACTTGATCTTGGATTTGAACTTAAAACATTTATCCTGTAAATTTGCCCAAAAACAAATGTAGAAAAGCTCTTAGGTTGTCCTGAATTGAAAGCAACTATAATCTCTGAACCTTAAATTAGAACTAAGATGCAAAAGATGCATGCACATTTTGCTTTTCCTTTTAAATAATTTTACTACACAGAATTGTGCAAAATCTCCATTTCTTCATTGCAGGGGTTCTAACAAAGAAATCTCACTTTTACTTATTTATTCAAAATGTGTTGGTTTCTTTTCTGTTTCCTACAAAAATTGAAAAGACATTGAAAAGAACTCCCTTCTCTTCTAATTAATGAATGCACAAGCTTGAAATCCATCTGAAGATTAAGGGCACTGTCTTCTGTATGTAGTCACACCAAATTAAATGTTATTTATAATTTGTAGGAATGTTGAGTAGGAGCATATATAAGCTGCAATATATAAGTTTTCATCCATTATTTTAATGAATATAATCATTCCCTAAATCTTATGCATATTTATTTCTGTGTTGGAAGAGTACTCTGTACAGATTTTTCAGAGTTTAATGCTAAACCTCCTTAAACTTCTCTGAACTAAATTTGTTTGAGATGCACTAAAAATTACCCCATTCTTCTGGGTACTACATTACTACTGTAAGTTCTTACCAAGCATATTCATAAATATTGTGGTGCAAAATGTACATTATATAGGATTATTGACCAACCAGACATATATGCATTTATTCCTAAAGCCTAAGCTGTGTCACGCTGAACACCCTTTCTCCAGATAAAAATTCATGAAATGTCCTTGAACTTCAGGGCTGGATATTGGTGCCTGCTACAGCTGCCACTGAAGTCAGTGTGACTGCTTCTATTGATTTCAGCGAGAGTTGGCTTTGCTCTTTGCAGCAAATACTATGGCTCTTAGTAAAGGAGGACACCCACCAGACACCTGGCAGAGCTGCTCCTGAGCAACGATGGCAGATTCAGACCCACAGCCCTTTGACCACCTTGGTTGGACTTTGATGTCTTTTTTTTTTTTTTTTTACTATCGTGACATGAGGATGTGATACATCCTGAAGATATGTCACAATATCACAAGATAACTGTGTTGTTTTAAGGAATCTGTCTCAAAATCAAAATCTGAAAATCGCTTATTTGAATAAGCAAAGTATAATTCAAAACCTCTGGCAGATCCCTGAAGATATTAAGGAACGCAAACCTATTAAACTCATCCCTTTGAATGTCACAGACATCTGAGCACAAACCTGTCTCATATTTTCAGTATAAATTGTAAGTCCAATAATTGTGCTCTATGACACACAGCTATAACTTTGTCTTTTAATATTTGAACCATTGACTCTGTGATCATTAGAGCTTCATAGACATAATATGCTTAGCATAAACCAATTTTTGTAAACAATCTACTTTCAACAGGCAAAGCTGCTAGTCTCTCAACAAGAATAATTATGGTTTCAACTTTGCTCCATTCACAGGAATCTGTAAGTTTTCTCTTCAGAATAACACCTTTTACACAGTATGCCTAATTTTTACTGCCACAGACTTCTGTTGCTGTCTCTTTGAAATGCCTCTCATTTACACATTTAATCTTCGTTTCAAGGGTTTAACACTTGGCTGCATACATTCACAGCTGTGACAAATTTCACCTCTAAGTCTTAGAGCTTTTTTTTTTTTTTCACTGGTATTTCACAGAAATCTGTACGGTTGTCCTTAACTTGAAGGAGTGCAGAAGCAGCAGCTTATGAAATCCAGATATTTCTCTGTGTTTCTGCAGCCCACAACAGATGCCTAGGTGATTACAGTCAGAACCTCTTCCAAGTGAAGGCACAGAGACAGAAATTGCAGTGGTAGTGTTTTCAAGGTCCCTGCCAGCCCACTTAAATCCATGGGAGCTGAGGTTGTTTCATACTTCTGATGATGGGGAGGGGAATATTCTGCCACTTTTCCCACTTTTCCCACACTGGCTGTGTGTGCAATGATAGTCCTCTAAACCCAGACCTTGGAAAAGGCAGAGCCTGCCCATCCCTTTCTTATGGTGACTGGGGAAATATGTAGCTATTAAATCACTGTGAAAGAAAATGTTCCTTCCTCCTATAAGCATCTCAACTCCTTGTGGTAACTTTCTGTGTGAACCCCAGTTTGTCACATGGAGTCCTGGCCATGATGGGTGGCTTAAGCATGAGATAGCAGTGAAGGCCTTGGGCACGAGCTGTAAACAGAGTCTGCCCAACTATAAACACCTCTGTGATGGAAAATTATTTGCTGTTGAAGAAGTGCAACACTGAGAGCTGAGGAGAAATTGCTGAAAGTATAACAAAGAAGAGAAGCAACAACAAAGCACAAAAACAAGCCTAGCTGATCAGCAGGGTATGGCTGCTGAAACCTGGGAAAACAATGCACAGTGTTTTGCCCCGGGTGGATGCCAAGTCCTTTAAGGCATTGAGAAAAATGGAAACATCTTGTAAAAGCTTGAGATCCTGCATTTGGGGAGGGGAGTGGGACTGGTGTTAGATGAGCCTCTGAGTGCCTTGAGTGCTTGCAGGGACCCCGCTCCTTTCTGCTCCAGCATCTTGACACCTGATGCACCTTTTTGACCCACCAGTCAATCTCCCAGTTGTGCTGATGGCCGTGGGTGCCTGAGCATGTGCTTTCTCCCACCAGATCTGCACTCTTGTTTCTAATGTTTGAAGCCCTCCATAAAGGCTGACTGCATGATAAGTAATTTTGGACTAGTTATAGTTTTGGCTAGCAGCAGCAGTGTCCTGCTGAAATTATAACTGGTTAGTGCAAGGTGAGGTAAATAACCGGTTCTGCTGGGTGAGTCTAAACCACTCCCAGCACTCTCTTCTACCTCATTTGTGATGAGTCTTACCACCTTTCATCCATAGCTCTTTGCAAAAATGTCTGTCATCCACCTCTGACAGGTTGAGGAAATGAAGATGTAGAAACAGTAAGGCACATGATGGTACCTACATGTCACTGCACTCAGCTGGAACTGTATGCTGCAAAGCAAAGAGTATTTGTCTGTTTGTGGGTCTATCTAAATGGCATACAAAGGATTAACGTGAAGTAATTACAGATCTGGAGGCAGACTTAGGACTTTGCAACTGAGCACTGTGGCTCAAGCACAGACAGAAGACTAAGTGGTAGGTGGATGACAATGTGTTTAAATGGAATTTCCACCTTCATAATACCTATATAATTGTCCTGTTGAGATTTTAATGGCAGAAAATTGACACTGAGGTATGAGCAAACAGGAAAAAAAATGTGCTTATGACTGAAAAACGATTGGATAAAAAGATCTAAGCAGCTGAATCCAGCATGAACAACTATTTTGTGTGTGTTGACTGTATTTAAACCTCCTCTAGGTTATAAACAGTTGCTGGAATAGGTGTACTTATGCGATGGAGAAATTAATTATAGGATTGGGCACCTGGGGAATGCAAAACAGATATAGGCCAATCTGTCTGAAATCCAGATGGTAAAGGGTCAGGTCCCAGGATCTTGTTCCCATAGACTTGTCCCAGTGTTTCACACCTTTCGCTATTTGCTGCTTCAGGAAGGAAAACAGGCTGGGATGCTTTGGGGAGAAGGACGTAGTGATCTGCTTACACTGCTACAGAGCAGCTGTGCCCCTTAATTCAGAGCCTGTCCTGTCCAGACTAAATCCTGAGGGAGAGCTAACCTCAGGATAGCTGTGTATAACCTTAGCTGTACACAGTTATACACTCAGTTTTTTAGAGCTGCTCAGTTATTACGTACTTGTCAAAAAAGATGGGAACCCAGATGAGCCAGGTCCATACTTTGGTTCAGAAGCGAACCAGTCTCAGGGCTCATTTCCTGGAATTTCCTCATCTTTCTCATCATTTTGGTGAATAATTTCACAAAAGTTTTGGGCTGCCAGCATACACAGTATTGATATCCTTCAATAATTGAATCATACCTGCCTCATTCACTGTGTTGGTGATGTAAAGCATTGGGATTGTTGATATAAGAAAAATAAAAACAAATTGCCCCTAGTATGAAACTTGGAATGGCATCTGTAACAGCAGATATCCTGACAGTGTGACTACCTTAAAAATAGAGATGCTTGGAAAAACAAAACCACAGTAGCATAAGTACACAAAAGAATCTTTAACAAATAGGTTTGGTGCTGAAGTCAGTGGGAGCAGCCAGAGAACAGCACCTACACACACACAAACACACAAAAAGTCACTCCGTATGTTTTCAATTGGAGGCCAGTACATAAAAGAGTGGAATGTGAATCTTCCTAATGCTTAAAGAATACAGAAAGAGTGGTGCTTACTAATTATCTTTTAAATTGGCTAATATGTCACCTGATGAGTATGTGCCTCTGCTGGGCCATCTGGGAGCTTAGTAGCTGCATGAGACATTAGGTTACATTACAAAACGTGTAGGAATTCATTATCTGGGGCAATTCTCTATCAGCCATCGAGCTATTCCCCTTACTTGGAGCCAACAATTTTACTTTCCCATGAAACCTACTCTGTATTCACTCCCTAAAATAAGTACTAATTAGCTAAAGATAAGAGTCAAATAAACCACTTTAATTGGGAAACAGAAATTGGCAGTCAAACATAAAAGTGTGTATGTAAATATGCTGATTATCCTTAGCGTTTGATAAATTAACTCTTTTCTGTGCAGAACACAGGTATTTCTTCTTCTCAAACCGTGAGAACATTGCTATCATCTCAGTGTCTTGATTACATAAATTGAAAGGAAGTCCCAAATAAAGAAATTAACATTATTTTGCCTATCTGGGAGATGCTAGTTTTGTCTTTTTGCCTTAGTAATATGCTCCTTTAGGTACCTCTAGTTAAAAAATGAAAAGCATTCTACCTTTCATTCTTCCTTCGTGTTGTGAATTACATGTAATTTTTTGTTTTTATTTTTTCACTGAGACAGTTAAAAAGTGTGAGAAACATTGACATGACTTTATTTAAAGGCTTCACTCTAAGTTTCTTGCTTTGAGTTTTATATTGTACCTTGTGCATTTCAAATCCCGATGTACTAGTTCAATTAGAGCTTTGCAATCACATTAAACTGAGAGCTGCAAAATTATTTAAACTGACAATTTCAGTAATTTTGTGTCAAAATCTTCAGGACAATGTATATGTTCTTGTGCAATGTCTCAGCTCTAGGATCAGTCTCTAATGGAAAAGCCTTCTACCAGAACATTTTCAGCCACCTCTACACTCCAATCTTACAAGGTCATTCACCGTGAAGCAGCAAGGTCATAGAGTAATTATCTTCTCCAGACACCTTGGTTTTATTAGCATGAGTGGAGTTATTACTGAGATGCCCTTCTCCATTTTGTCACAGAATTAACATATGTAAATATGACAGTAGGTTACGTCTACTTGGACTGAGCTTAATCTGATTCAGGGCCTGATTTTGAGGTCTTTGAACACGCATGAAAATTTAAATAGCACAGAATTGTCACAGCTGAACAGGTTTTTTACTGTTTGCAGAACTGGTGCCATTCACAAAGCTAGTAATACTGCATTTTTGTGGAACTAGCATGGGATCAGCACAGAGCATCTAGGTTTCTTGATGGGGAAAAAAAGGTTACCTCAAACTTCAGAATATGAGTTTTGTTTAAATGTTTATTTTGAAAGGGGAAATCCAAAGCATTTACTGAAACAAATATGCAAATTCATTACAGAATAAGTGACAGTTATCTCAAATTATACCTAAGATCTTAGGGCCAGATGAATACCAAGACTACTTTAATTTGTGCGAATGGCTGGTGACCTCCTGCCTGTCTTGCAATAACCTGGAAGGCTGTAGAGATCTCTTAGGACCTCCATATCCCCCATTTGGGATAGACTTTGGAATATTCAAAGACCTCATTGGAAGAGTCCCATGGAATACAGCCCTGGAGGGAGGAGGGGTCCAGGAGAGCTAGGTAGATAAACAAGGAAATCCTGATGAAACTTAGACATAAAAATGAAGTGTATAAGAGGTGGAAGCAGGGACAAGAGAGCCAGGAGACATAGGAACACAGTCTGAATGGGATGGGGGCTGATCTTGATTACACCAAATCTAAGCTGGCCTTGAGCCCCTGCAGCCAAACCACCAGGAGGAGGGATGCTCCCAGGGTCCCAACACAGGGGTGGGGTTTGGAAAGCCATGTCTAGGCAGCTTTTGAAGATCTCCAAGGAGGGAGACTCCAAGGTGGGAGACATTGTGCCTGCACCAGCTTGCAGAGCAGCTGCAGTCCTTGGAACGTGTGCTCATAACTGCCCCTAGAAAAATATCCATTAGAAACTGTAGAAAACTGAGTATAAAATTTAGACTTTTTTTTTTTTTTCTCTCCCCAGAATACCAGCTGCCTAAGAGGTTAAAAATACTTGGAAAGTTACATACCCTGCAGCGTATATTTTGTGGTGAGGAAACACTGCTGGAATGAATGTGGCTATATTTTCAGCTATGTAAACTGTTTTCCATGGATTTGCACCATTATCTGGGGTCTACACTCCTGTTTCCAGTTATGGCTCTTTATTTTTCCTCATTCCACTGAGGGAAATGTGTTCCTAACATCAATGTCACAAACAGAGTTGATTAAAAGTTCCAAAATCTGGTGTCAATTAAAAGAGGAAAAAATAAAAAAAGAAAGAAAAAAAAAAAAACACCACAGAATGGGTTAAAAAAGAACCTTCTGTTTTTGAGCCAGCTAGAGAAGTGATTAAAAAAGAAGGGAGATAATGTTTGAACAGACTATGTTTTTCAGTTTACTCTGCTCTGGACATCAATGACTAAATAAGGTACCACAGATATCAATTGTTCACAGTCATTAACATATTGACCCCTTCTGCTTCCCAGAGAATGTCTGAAGAAACATGTGATTGCAGCAGCAGGGTTTCTGCAGTCTATAGCCCCAATCAAGAGAGAGAGACCAACAAGATGTTATTGCTAGTGCTAATGTGAAGGCAAAATTCCCACCGGCTGAGTTAATTGGACTATCAACTGATTTATCAAATTCATCTGGTACCTGTTCCTATCTCAAATCCTACCACCTTTGCACCAAAAATTATCCGACTTTTCTGCAGGCAAAGACGCCTGCAACAAGGAGAAACTCAATTGTTGGAAGAGGTGGATGAAACTGCAAATACTACTAGCATCCTTGCACAAAATGTGACCAGTTCACACACTATCTCAAAGATTAAAATAAATAAATAAAAGTCTATCTGCAGAGTGGCTCTGAATCCTACCTCCTATCGCAAGGAAAAGTTCCCATACAACTGTGCAGAAACATGTCAGTGACACAGTGTGGCAATGCAGAGTGAAGGGGTACATAAAATGTTCATCATTCTTTGATGGAAAAAGTGATCAATGAAGAGGAGGATCTGAGGCTGTCCTCAGCCAGCTGACGTTACAAACCTGTTCCTGGTGGGTGGCCCCAGGCTCTTGAGCAGGCAGTGAGGAACACCCCTTCTGCTGGAGGCAGGCAGCTAGGAACACCTCCCTTTTGTGCCTGAAAAAGCTCATGGAGAGCTGTCTTTAATAGGCCTCAGCTTTTACTTGCGTCCAGGACCCCTTAGCATCAGGCTTCATGTATGGGCACAGCACAGAGCCAATTAATGATTTCCTCGGGGCCACGGTCACAGTGTGAGCATTCACACTTACATTTTTAGAGCACACAGCCAGAGACGATCACAAAGTACTGAGCCGGCAAGGTGGACTGACGTGCACCTAGCTGGCAATAAGGCATTTGGATTTCTGTTACCTTGTGGCGGGGTGTTTACTTCCTGGGGATGTTTAAAATTTTTTTTTTTCTTTTTCCTGTACTCCCCACCTCCCCCTTCCCCAGTTAAATGCATTTTCCCTCATGTCAGAATTGATTTTTGGTCCTGGCAAGGTGAAGGTGTCTATTAAGCAGAAGCATGCTGGCTGCAGGCTAAGGGGCAGCATGCTCTGGGGAGCTGCAGGCACAGCATGGCACTTCGTTGCTTTGCTACTCTGCTGCTTTGTCATGAAAGCAAAGCTTAATTCAAGATAGCTAGTCTTTAATGAATAAAGCTCTCTGTAATTTCCAGCTGTGGCCGTGTAATCAGCATTCATATGCATGAAAAGGATTTTTTCTGCCCATATTTCATTTTGATGTGCATCTGTGCCCATTTTTTTGCCCCTCTTCTGATTGGCTTGACCGTTTTGATCTTTATTAGTTCTGCTTTTCAATTCTGTCTTATCGTTTCTGTTAGAAAACAGAAAGCCTCAAGTAGATTGCATTATGTAATAGTTTATTAGAGTGTTCCTCTGACCTTGATCATTTGAATTAATTCAATTCTGTTTGTTTTTGCTTGCTATTTTCCAAATCACTTTGTTGTAGTACACCACATCTTTTCTATCCTGTTATTTTTGGTCACTCTCTCCACAGCACCACTGTGCCACTGCAACACACTTTTTAATTAGTTTCACCACAGTCATCAGCTTTGTGATTATCTCTGCATCTTGAACACCTGGTCTGACTTTAGAAATGACTTGCCATCTGGTCAAATACTGGATAATTATAACAATTTAATGGCAGGATAAAATAGTGTTGGTTAGGAGGCTTGATTGTTCCCTCCATTCCTTTCCCTCATGCAGTTTGGTTGCATTACTTCAAATTAAATTAAAATCCCATCATCAAGTTATCGCTCTTGGGTTTGGTCTTTTTTTTTTTCTTTTTTTCCTTCTTCATTCACAATACTCATAAACATCTCCTGGAGTCAGTTTAGTTTTAGACTCTCCAGACATTATGTCTCTAAGAGTTGCATGAATTACTATGTTGGATTCACTGATATGATACTTATTCTATAACTTCCATTGCATATCAATAAATGAAGCAGTAAATGGGTCTTGTCTGGCAAGTAAATGCTGAGACAACTGCAGGGGAGCCATTTGTCAGGAACACACACAAATGGAATCTCACTAATGTGCTACAAAATGTTTTTTTTCTGTACAGTTTAATACTACTATATGCAGAGACTTGGCAGCTGATATGCTGCACCGTACTATAAATAAGCTGATTCTCGTGAAAAAGTCAGTGGATCGGATAATGAACTTCATGCAGTCTGGTCATCTGATGATTGGCTCATTTTATGACACTTGGGTGAATAAGTTGTTTTGCCCATTTGATATTGACTGAGAAAAGTATTTGTGAAGCAACTTCTCAAGCTTTTTTAGCATACTAATAGCAGCTGACTTGGAAAAGGAAATAGATGTGGTTCATATAAATTGTTTTTACATTATGCAAAGGAAAAATGCTATCTAGATTTTTTTTAATATTTAATTCCTTTCAGCATTTGCAGTTTTCTGAAGTGTGTTGTAATTATTCAGGTTGCATAATTACAGTAACAAATGTGCAATAAAGTATCTTTCTGTTGGGGAGGGAATGAGAAGAACCTTTCTGGAACTTTTTTTTTCGTTTTTTTCCTTTCAGGTGCTATTGGCAAGAAAAAACATCTATTTAATTTTCCTTTTTTTTTTTTTTTTTCTTATAAATACCAGTGAGTATTTGATTTTTCATCCAGATCCCTGGGAAACTAAATACTTTTGTCATGTAATACTTCCTCCCAGCGAACACCAAGTTTAGTCTATAAAAGCGCCAAGTCTATAAAACAAAGAAAACACTGTTGGAGGTGAAGAATGGAAAGGGACATGGAATAAATCTGGAAAGCCAAAGATAATCAACAGTGTTGTGCATGTATCAAATAAAAATGCCCTTGTTATATCCAACACATACAGGATGTGACAAGACAGTGTGAAACATCATCCTCATCCACCAGTGAGGAAACTGTACCACCACTCACTGTGGCTGCAGTCATTAATGAGGGTCTGGAGTTCAGGTTTGGCCTGGACACTGCAATTCCCATCATCTTTGCAAGCTGGGCTGCTTCTTCACCTCTGCTACTAAGGACACTCCCCTCTGCTACAGTGTGGGGAGAGTGTGCAGACAGTCCCCAGGGTGCTGCTCTCTGCAGCATCAGCAAAATGGTCCCTGTGATTTTGTCCGTCTGAAAACTGCTTCAGCTGCTCCTTGCAAATACCTCTCTGCACCACCTCTGTATTTTGCAGAGGAGCCCATCTGTGGAGAGTTGTCTGAACCTTGAAAGACAAGCTGCCTCCCTACTGTGCTCATTTTGCTTTGTGCTACTTACTGTACCTGCTGGCCACAGCAATGACTCCTCGTCCTAGGCATGTTTGCTGCAAAGTCTTGGGTGTGCCCCTCTCCTTTACTTTGCCAGAGAGATATTTCTGTATAAATTCTTAAAACCCAATAACAGCTAGATGAAAATACCACTGAACACATCAGAGAGATCCATTTGAGACCTGGTGCATGCAACAGATGGTGACAGAATATCAGCCTCTCCATGAGCCCAACGCGCTTTTCCCTGCTCACCCAAAGGTGTCAAACTCCTCACTCTCCAGAGCCTCAGGGCTTCCGTTAGTAAAAATAAAAGCCCTTGAAAGCCTTACAGAACTAAATGTACATCATCAGTACAACCTTGACTTTTCAGAAGAGGAAAATTATTTTTGCAATAAATTGTATAACCAATCAAAACCCCCACCATTCTCCTTTAATCAGAATATTCAGGGAAACAGGAGGTATAGCTAAAGTTTCTTCATCAGGACCATGCCACTGTGCATAAGCACTCTAATGGGTAAATTTAGGTCTTAACTCTGCAATCAGTTCCACTTGGATAAGCTCTTACACAGACCCACACTGGTGTCTGATTGCGGAACTGGGGTCACAGCAATTCAGCGCGCTGTGGCCCCAGGTTCCTCGCAACATAGTCCTGAATAACAAATACCTAAATCTTCATCTGGTGATTGATTTATATCATCTAGGAAGTCTGAGAGACAAAACCCCAAGGTTAAATCAAGGTAACTGTCACTGTTTTGCAGAAAGATGTGGTAGCAAGATTTTTTTATTATTATTATTAATTTTAAATATACATTTACTTCATAAACAAAACACTTTCTGCTGTGAAATAATAGACTAGTCTGTCTCATTTAGGTAACTGTATCTACATTTTAAAGGTGAAACAGTGACAAGTGCTTCCTGCCATCAGTGCATGTTTTGGAGTGGCGTGAAATGTGCTGCAGAGTGGAGCAACCCTCCCTTACACACACACTCTTCTAGTTCTGCAGCATCCACAGCCCACTTCTTTCTCCTCTTGGATTTCCCCAGCTGGTGTGGTTATGTTAGTTACAAACCAAACTACAGCAGCCTGCTAGATCTGGATTAAAAATCACCAAGCTAAAAAGCCTGGTTATTTTCATCCAAATCGGGTCCCTGTGCTGGTGCCCTGCCTTGATCTTGAAGAAGGAAGGTCAGAGGGTGAGGGCAGGGAGAAAGGAGGAAGGAGAGCACTCCCTTTGACTGCTCAACTGCCTGAAGTAGCTCATGGGCATGGCAGGTGCTTTGGATGGTAACAGCAAACACTGCCAACCCAAGCCTTCGAAAGGCACTTGTTTCTCCTCACTGGTGAAGGATGTCCCAGCTCTGTGATGCTGCTTTCAGCAGGGATCTGTATTGAGGTTCCACATAGGTGCTTCTCCTGAGCAAATTGTTTCCCTGTTGATACAAATTCATCAGTACAGTTTTGGTAGGAATCATTAAATAGGGGGCTTCTATAAACACGTGCAAAAGTCCTACTGATTGAAACAGGGACAGGAGGTCACTTGGAATAAAAATGAATATAATTTACAGAGCTGGCTTTAACCACCTCTGTACCACCACCATTTTATAATATGAAATACATTCACGGTAAGCAGCAAGTGATCAGAGGTGGTCTTAGCATTGAAGAAAGTAACTGCTGAGATGGACCTTCAAGAAACTCAGGGGAAAACTTTTATTCATAACTGTTGAAATTTTGCTCCTATCAGTTTGTGTACATGTGAGTAATTTTATTTCCCATAGCTTTCATTTCATTTCCTATTACCTAGAACATATTTTCCAAACTCACAAATTTGAAGCCACTAAATCTAATTTTATAGATTGAGAGTTTCGTATGGTTGATCACATTTTCAGTGAAACATGAGGAATTCCTAGCAGAGGCTTAACTTAAGACCAACTTGTTGATGTACAGGTTTACCAGTATAAAGAACTAAGATAGTTTGCAAAAAACAGTCAGTACATATAAACTAGAAAAATTAAACATATTTGAAAACATCACCATGTAAACACAACTTTATGCCTTAATATTCTGAAAGATTTTCTGGCTGATCTTGACCGAAACTATTAAGGCATACAGAGAATTGAAAAAAAACCACAAAAACAAAACAAAACAAAACAAAAAAAACCATAGACCTTGTTCTGTATTTTTCCATCCCTATAGGTGTTGTGGTTATTCCAGCAGGGATGACTGCCCTTGCAGTTTTCCCTTTTCATTTTCTGTAATGAAAGGATGATGGGAAACAGAAGCAAAAATGTGGGGAATGGAGCTGAGTCATACGATACAGCTTAGCTTCTGGATATGACGTTGGGATAGCAGCAGCAAGATCCCCATCTTTCATACAGTTACATACTCAGTTACATCATTTCATACAGTTACATACTCAGTTACATCGTCAGTTACCCCATACTCAGTTAACACCATCAGTTAAATACTCTGCGCTTGGCTGCAGCTAGCCATTTCCCAGGGAATGGGAAACTTGGACAGGAAGTACTGAAGAAAGCATCATGTTCACAGAGTCTCTTGCATAAGAAACCCGTCTAAGTGTTATAAAAAGTGGTATTTCCAACTGTTGTGTCAGTTCCACCAGACAATATTGATGCACAGCCTCTTGCATGTTCCTAGTGTAGCAAGATTTTTGTCTTTCAGAAAATGCTTCATGGTTACCAATTTTATGGTGCAATGAGATGCAACAGATGAAGTATTCTGTCTGTCCTGTTTTCTTTATCCATAGGTAATTCTCCAGACAGAGCAGCTTCCTGGGGACCAGGAAATGATGGTTAGCTCAAGACTTCTGTAACAGGTTTTTCTTCCTCTGGTTTGTTTAGAATTCACGTATGAATACAGAACAGAGTAGGATGGACTTTACCTTGTATTCCATGTCACTGAGTTTTGTTTCTTGCTAAATCAATACAGTGTTCCCAAATTCTACCAATCTGTATGTGGGTGATGATCATGCCAGAAGTGTCTGAATAAGGGTCAGTGTAAGGGTGATTATCAATATTCTTTTAGGGATATCTAAGTCTAATTTCTCAAGACTCTTATTTGTTGTGTTGAATTGACAATGGGAATTACAACAATACTACTAAAGGATTTCTGGTGAAGGTCATGCCAGGCATCTACTCTAGCTGGAATCGTTACAAGCTTTCCCAGGCTGACTGCAGGAGTCTGGGTGCCTATCCACACCACACACTCTGTCTGAGCCAGGTTTTTTTCCCCGTTGTTTGCTCCCCTGGCCAGATGCTGTCCATCATCGCTGTGACAAACCAGCAGGCATCATTCTGGGGACTGCTGAGTAACAAGCTCTTGCTGTTGCAGCCGTCCCACCTACAGCTGGCCAGAGCTGTACTAACTCTAGCAAACAGGTTTTTGCAGAACAATGCTGTCTTTGTTGGGTGTCAAGAACATTTGAACAGCTGCACTTCCATAGGAATATAGCCCCCAAATAAAGCTGAGCTGTATTGAGGCCCAAACAGAATCTCTCCTTCACACCCAATTTGAAGGGCTAAAGATCGAACCCAATATTTACATTTCATATACAGGCAAGATGTCTGGAAACCTTATAAAAACATCATTATATTTATATTCTGTATATGCAGAACCATAGGCTCATTATGTCAAAGCAAAGCCAAATCAGAGACTAACACCTACACCTGATTATGAAGCAATAACATTTTTTGTGAAAAAATATTTATCTTATATATGGTATTTCCATCATGTCTACAATAGCTCCAGTGATCAATTATAAATCTTGCAAAGCTTACCTGCCTCACTCATCAAGTGAATCAAGTCCCTAAAGACTGTAAGTGACAAAAGTTATTTCACATTAAATGGAAAATTTACTTGCTAAAGAAACTAACTTTGTGATGTTTTCTGTACAGGGAATCTTGAATTTTCAGCTTGCTACAGTCTGAAAAGAAATCTAGTGCATTTCATAACGACACTGTGGTATTTCTAATGATTATTTCTGTAAGAAAGGCTATTAGCATTCTTTCAGACAGTTTTAATGCACTTACTTTGACTTTACTAATAAACTGTAGATAAGGATAAAAATAATTCGTAAATATTGAACCATCTGTCTTCAATTTGCTTAAAGCATTTGAAAACATCCTGAGAGGTTTTCTCGTTTCTATGATCTGCTGCTATACTTGCCATTTATTTTCAGTACGCTGATACTTTCCTTCCACCACAAAAGTAGAACTCCACATTGTGTGAAGTGCCAAGTCAGTGACCTTGGGAAGCTGCACTGACAGTGACACCCTATCATCGTGTCTCAGGCTGGATCTCTCACTAACTCTGACATATGGACTGTATTCAAAACTTCAGAGACAGATCTTTTTTTTTTCCTTGTCTGTCTCTCTCTCTTTTTTTTTTTTTTCCTCTAGGTGTTTCTGCTTCCATCTTCCAGAACACACAGCTAAGTTTGTTTTGTTTTGTATTGGTAAAGGTCAGAATGGAAAAAGACGTTTCATAAGTTAATGGAGGGAGGGGCATAGTGTTGGTATTTTAGTGGTCATCCAGTGACCATCAGGGTGCAGAGAGGATATTTGAGCATCTGGCTTTTTGGCAGTGACAAAGACTGCAGCTCTTCTGTAGACGCGGTCTGTCAATGCAGCTGGTAAGAAAAAAAATGTTGTTAATATGCTCTGTAACTAACCTGTATCCTGACTGCTGTATTCTTGATGTCTGATAATACAAATTTCCTTTATAAAACAGGTGCTAAAAGCAAAGAAGGTGAAATATACAAGAATTCATTCCAGAAAGCAAGACGTATTTACTGTTTCTTAGGGAAAGCACAGTCATGAACTTTTAAATCTGAATATGATTTAATATTTGCAGAGCTATTATATACATACACAGTGGAAAATAATATCCCATAGTGAAATATGAACTAATAATTGCCCTAGCAAGTTAGAGAGATTCATATGTTTCTCAAGAAAATCCCTCTCAGGATCCAATTAGATACCTGAAATTTTACCTGCTTAATGATTTGCATGCTTAACTCAGTAGCTAGACTTCTCCTGCCTGCTCCCAAGCCATTGCTCAAACACCTCTGGCACAGCGTGAAATGCTTCTTGTTGATGGGGTCAGACTAGTTTCTAAGCAGTTTAAAAAGAGGGTTAAAGAATGTTATTAAAAACTGATCATACCCTCACTAGACCTCAAGTTTAATAACCACTGTTTTCCTTGGAAGTGTTTTGTGTTGTAGACAGGGCCTAATGAAATAAAGAGTGTTTATCTGATCTATATTGTAGTCATCCACCGCCCTGTCTTGGGCTCTGAAAAGTAGGATAACTCTCTCTTTCACCTTTCACTGAGATGTATGGCTTGTGCATAGCAAACAGCATCTCCATAATTTCACTGTGCAAGAAATCTTCATTTTATCTGTATCTATATGTTTTGTTTTGGTTTTCTTTTTCATTTATTTGAAACACATTTTAAGAGAGGAAGAATATCACGTCAAAGATAAAACAAAAAACAACAACAAAAAAAACAAACAGAAAGCATTACGTACCTCTTTATTGGCAAATCTACCAATGTGTCATGCACTCTGATGTGCTCAGTGCTGAACTCGGCATTTAGATGTTGTGTTTTTCCATATGCACACACCCCTCTCTTAGAGAATCTGAACAATACTGTCTTTAGCATGTTCAGTTACTGTTATTTTTTGTTGTACATGTATGTGAGTCAATTGAAACTGTAGAAAATGTGGCTCAGCAAAGTACAAGATAAGAAGTTTAAAGAGGAGGCACACAAATTAAAAGAGGTTGGAAGACAATTGGATAAACACTGTACATATTTTAGCTACCCAAAGCTGGTGTCAACCATGAAATATTTGTGATTATCTGGTCCAGGACAAGCAGTCATTTTGTTTGACGTGTGGCATCCCTAGTGGCTGCAGTTACCAAGATAACTGCTTTTCATACAGAGTCGTGACTATTTGCTGCATACTTTTGCATGGTGCCTGAAATGGCTGGTGTGGCAACAGCAGTTTCCCATGAAGAAACTTACACTCGTGAGATTCCCACGGGGACCCAAGAAGAGCCTGTACCAGTTCAGCACACCACAACATGGCCATCTCAGCAATGTAGGTGAATGGTCCAGTCATGCTCCTGCTGATAAACCAGAGACACAGTGCCTCCAAAGGCCTTTTGCAAGGTAGCAACTCTGTATCGCCAGTTTTGGCAAGGAAGTGATTCTGATGCTAAAGGGCAAAACAGCAAGAAGGCAGCTACTAGTTCATTGTTAGTTTCTTAAACACTGCTATTATTCTCATTTTTGATCCATTTACTCATCAGCTCCTTTTGCGTGGGAACCATTTCACTTCCCAGGAGCACAGCTTTTACCAGCTAAGTAGCAGAGGGCTATTACTAACTAGCTCATTGTTTGCACATTACCCAGGATTGCATGTCTATTTTGGAGGCCATTTTTACTCGTAATGTTGTCAGCTGGCAAGGGATGAAAGCGCTTATGGGAGTTACACAGTCTAGAGTTGTGTGCTTTTACATTGTAACTTGGAGTTTGTAAGCCACTGAAGAAATATCAGCCTTCTTGTGAATCTGTGGCATGATTAAGGCAGAAACCTGGTTATGCTGTCTTTGCTATGCCACCATGGAGTTTCTACCTCCTGCTACTGTCACTAGTGATTGTGTGTCCTGGTGCAAGATGCCTTCAGTTTTTTATAGATCTATCTGTAGCTTTACTTGGATGATCTGAAGATTGTTAGAGAAAGAACCTTCATAATAAATTTTTAAAAACTAAGACGAGTGCAGACTTGCAGGTGAATCCTTTCATCTGCAAATTGTGTTTGCTCAGTTTATAGATTAGCAATGCTATGGCAATGTCTGTCTGAAAGTGTCATTTCTATAAAGAACCATCAGAATATTCTTTACAATTTTGTCCGGTAGGGCAGTATGCCAATAAGCACCAACTTATGCTGCTGTCAAGTAATGAAAAATGGCTACTATCATTGTCTAGCAAACTGGAAGAAAATGGGATCTCTTTTCTATGGAGGCATTAAGGGCAAGATGGAGAGAACAATACTGGAGGTATTGCTCCTTGAAGTGTTCATTGTCCTAAGAATTTGTAATTGAGCTCAGAAGTGATATTAAATGATAACTATCTGGACAGAAATTTATTTATTTGTTTATTTTGTATAAGAATCACCTCAGTCTGCTGTGATAAACTTGTTCTCATGGCTGGACTGGGTTATTCAGACAGACAATTGTGCTCTGTTCTTATTTCTGATGGACTCACGTGAAGAATTCCCTCCTTTGGATGGCTTAAGATTAATCAGGTGGAACCAAAGCAGCAAATAATAGACAGACGGTACACTAACCTGATCCTGACCATCACACAACTGGTTTGATATTAGCTGGTTTTCACTTTCAGGCTTTCAACAAATAAATGCAAATAAACTTGTTACGTGCCAGTAAATTGACAGTAAAAGGTTACAGCCTTGGTATTACAGTCTTCGCAGAGAGCACAGAAATCTCAGCAACATGGATTCTGTCATGGTTCAAATGGAAAATTTAACACCTCCTTTCCCACAGTGCAGCAAACTGAAGTTAGTGAATGTGAACGTATGAAGGTTTACACAGCCCATCTGACAACTGGGAAAGTCTCACCTTTACTGCAAATCCAATATCCAATCCAATGTATATTCAGGGCTCCAGCAGTTAGTCACACGGCTTCAAAGAATCTGACAAAAATAGATGGTATCTTACAGGCAGAGATTATCTGGTCACTGTCTCTATTTATTATTATACAACTGTGCATGCGTTGAACTGGTAATTCTGAAGTAACAAGGTGAAAATCTTGCTCTCCTGGAATGTTGCCTATTCACTCTCCTTCCTCTTTAGAAAAAAATGCTTGTATACCCTGTTTGATGTGGCAGCAGTGTGTGCTGATGCCTTTCAAGCACTGCAGCAATTTCATATTGAGGCCCGTGGCACAATGCACAAACACAGAGAGTGGGTCCAGTCTCACTGCATACATGCAGTCAAGTCCTCTGCACCAACACATATCAACTGTGAGCTCACACAGCAACTCTGTCATGACCAGAGTGGTATCTTCTCAGTGCTGTTTTTAAGCTGGGGCTGGTCCAAAATCTCAACCCAGCAGACTCATCCCATAAGATGGCCCTGAACCATCCTATACAACATGTTACGGATGTCCCTATTTACAGTTCCCCTGGAAGCAGGCCTGTTTGCCTGGTGAATCACCTCAGTAAAGGGCCAGCCACTACCAGCTTACAGAAGAGTGCTTAGAAACTCCCCTAGTAGCAGTGCTTCTTCCTCACTCTCAGAGAGGAGCACTGATGTTTCCCATGACCATCATACTCAGATCACAGTGCAAGAACAGAAAAAGAGAGTGGAAAATTTGCTGTAGAGTTAATCAACTAGTACACAGAGTGCCTACCACGTAACGCTTGTGTAGCTTATGCTCAGTTCTCCAAAGCTGTCCTCAGAATAGACACCAAGTCCATCCCACACAGCTGTCAAAAGAGTTACACCCCTTTCTCTGGTGAGGAAATTGCAAAACCTCTGAAGCAATGTGAAGTGATTGGGTATGGCAAATCACCTTCATTGACAACCACCTTTTCTGTGAGAGGGGACATGGCAAGGTCCAACAGGCAAATATAGAAACTCATGGAAAAACCCAGACAGCCCAAAAATCACCACCCACATGTTAGCCTGAAGTGTCGCTTGTGCAGTCAGTTCAACTTCTGTAATGTGGATGCAGAAAGAAACTACAAGTAGTGGAAATGAATGGGGGAGTTTAATTCAGTGACGTTTCACTCCCACTGAGGAGGCATGCAGATGACTGTACAGAGCTCAGTAAAAACAGAGCGAAGAGTCATGAAGGGGGAGACTTAGACCGGAGTGTCAAGTGGAATTGCTAATTTATTTCTCCCAGTAGTGGTCTGCCTCCTGGGATGTTATATGAACAGGTTAAAGGCTTAGATTCCCAAAGAAGGGAATACACACTGTGCATATGCGACACTGTTTTCCTCAGTGTCATTTTTACTGGCAAGGTTGCCATGGGCTGTTGCTGGCCTAGGCAGGATTTTGCAAAATGAAAGACTATTCATACTAAGGGCTGGGAAGCCACACTTCTGCTCTCTTCAAACCAGCAGCTACCAAAAAATAAGCAGAAAGTTTTCTAGCTCCCTCCCTATGTTAGGAAGTCCATGACACACTACTTGATAATAGCTATTTTGGTATGATAAATAGTTTTTGTCTGAAAAGTGACACTTTTCCAAAGTGTGTACAGCCATGTATTGTCATGGTAAGTTACTTTTCAAGTAATTGCTGTCTTTGTAAGAGGTCATTCCACATGATTTTAATAGATTTAGCTGAAACTATAAAAAGGCAACTGAGTTGATTTTAAATAAAGCAAATGGTGTGTTTTATGAAGTTTTATTAGTTTCTTTGAAATGCAGATTTTTATTAGCTGAGCATGAAATAAGAGGGTATGGGGGCTGTACAAGAGAGATAAGTAGGAGCATTCGCATATTTATGCTTCACCTCTCTTTTTTGGGGTGCTTTTTGTATTAACATTACTATGGACGTTTTCTGAGGGGAAAGATTGTCACCTGCATTTTCAGGCATGGTAAGAAGCATATTAAAGGATTACTTTACTTTTGCTAATTTCTTTTTAGATTTGCTTTTCAGGCAAATAACCTGGAAAGTCTCTCTTTTCAATGTAGATGGTTTTAAGAGAGAAAATTTAGGTTTTACAGGACATAGCACTGTTTTAAATGCTTTTGGCTTCCAATTTTGGAAGTATCTGTACCCGAATTCCTGTTATTGGATCAGCTCATCTTACTGTCTGCAAGTACTTTAAAAAAGAGGGCATGTTAATGTTTTACGTAACATGCATCAGATAACAATACATGTATGTGTTGATAGGATCTGAGCACAAAGCGTCCTTTGATACCTGCAACTACTTTGAATTAATTTATAATCTGTGTACCCAATCAGAATACACACTGACAGCAGTGACATTTTACACCCACTTGATGTAAGAGCAACTAAACACACAATACTCGGTGCAATGAAGAGTGAAGACCCTAATTTTAACATCATTCAGCCAGGATTTGACAGCCAAGCAACCCATGCAATCCATGCCATTAATGTTGTCCTCACACATTAACAGAACAGAGTAGCAAGGGGAATGCGTAAATTCAAAAATCCATTTTCACTTGCATTTTAAACAAATAGCCCTCAAATATTTCAAGTAGCAATGATTATAATTATTGAGAAGACATTTAAAAAGAAGTTGATGCTTTAATTTTCTTACATTCAAAAGTCATGGTGTCTAAGTAACCACTTCCCCTTTTCTTTTTTTTTTCTTGGAGAAAAATCCTGGAAAAAAACAATTTTTAAATGAAACATTATACAATTATACTGACCCATTTAGCAGCTTATTTTAATAGCTGTACTAGTATGCACGTAAATGGAAGTCCATGAACACCTGAAAGCAGGAGCTGTAAGCCCCATGCCTTCCATTCAGCTGCACTCCCCTTTTCTTCCATTAAAACTGCATTTACAGAAGGGATCAAACAATACCACACAAAACTTTTTAAATAGGTTCCAACAGAAAATTCTCCTGGAAACAGATCTGGTCCTAATTTTTCAAAATGCCCCAGAAATCCATTTTATATCCATGACAGTTTTATAACTTACATAGCTAATGATTCCAAACCAGACCCAGTTACTGCTCCAAGCACAAAATGTTAGTTAATTTCTTGGGGTGGAGAGAGAATCTATAAACCAGAGGATACATCTAGTTGACAATTGAAGCAACCCAAAAAAGTTTTCCAGTTGGGCTTAAATACGGTATGGCTTTCTGGCAACAGAAGTAGGTAAGGTTCTAGCCTTCTCCACTTTCCCTCCCAATGTCTATTTAATGACTTCCTGTTACAAAACACTTCTTGAGTCATGAGATGCTGGTCATGTGGGCCTGTGACAAGTCCATTCACACTGTATGAGCATTTTGCCTCCCATTTGCTTAGAGTATTTCAGATAACTAACAACAAGCCTTACAGCAAAAAGCTTTTTTTGTTGTTGTTGTTTGTTTTGTAGAACTGACATTTATTGGCTATTTCTTTCATACCTCATGATAGCTTTTAAATAAAGAAAAAAAATGTATTTTCAACATCATTAAAAACAACAACAACAAAACAACTACAATTGAGCCTTGAAATAGGAAGTAATTTGTGTAAATACTGAAGTGGATGTATGGTGTAAGCAAGTGCAGGTTTTCTTCTGTAAGATCATCTGGCACACATCTATAAGACTTGAAACTGGAATCAGACATATAAAATACTTTTCTGAGGCTAGGCTTAAGAGCAAGAAACACTACGACTGAATCCCAGTAAGTCCATATGTGCTTTTAAAATTTTCTGGGAACAGAGACAAGAGATTT